>NW_026910970.1:0-2500 GCF_963854185.1 Sardina pilchardus
TAACCCTAACCCTAACCCTAACCCTAACCCTAACCCTAACCCTAACCCTAACCCTAACCCTAACCCTAACCCTAACCCTAACCCTAACCCTAACCCTAACCCTAACCCTAACCCTAACCCTAACCCTAACCCTAACCCTAACCCTAACCCTAACCCTAACCCTAACCCTAACCCTAACCCTAACCCTAACCCTAACCCTAACCCTACCCTAACCCTAACCCTAACCCTAACCCTAACCCTAACCCTAACCCTAACCCTAACCCTAACCTAACCCTAACCCTAACCCTAACCCTAACCCTAACCCTAACCCTAACCCTAACCCTAACCCTAACCCTAACCCTAACCCTAACCCTAACCCTAACCCTAACCCTAACCCTAACCCTAACCCTAACCCTAACCCTAACCCTAACCCTAACCCTAACCCTAACCCTAACCCTAACCCTAACCCTAACCCTAACCCTAACCCTAACCCTAACCCTAACCCTAACCCTAACCCTAACCCTAACCCTAACCCTAACCCTAACCCTAACCCTAACCCTAACCCTAACCCTAACCCTAACCCTAACCCTAACCCTAACCCTAACCCTAACCCTAACCCTAACCCTAACCCTAACCCTAACCCTAACCCTAACCCTAACCCTAACCCTAACCCTAACCCTAACCCTAACCCTAACCCTAACCCTAACCCTAACCCTAACCCTAACCCTAACCCTAACCCTAACCCTAACCCTAACCCTAACCCTAACCCTAACCCTAACCCTAACCCTAACCCTAACCCTAACCCTAACCCTAACCCTAACCCTAACCCTAACCCTAACCCTAACCCTAACCCTAACCCTAACCCTAACCCTAACCCTAACCCTAACCCTAACCCTAACCCTAACCCTAACCCTAACCCTAACCCTAACCCTAACCCTAACCCTAACCCTAACCCTAACCCTAACCCTAACCCTAACCCTAACCCTAACCCTAACCCTAACCCTAACCCTAACCCTAACCCTAACCCTAACCCTAACCCTAACCCTAACCCTAACCCTAACCCTAACCCTAACCCTAACCCTAACCCTAACCCTAACCCTAACCCTAACCCTAACCCTAACCCTAACCCTAACCCTAACCCTAACCCTAACCCTAACCCTAACCCTAACCCTAACCCTAACCCTAACCCTAACCCTAACCCTAACCCTAACCCTAACCCTAACCCTAACCCTAACCCTAACCCTAACCCTAACCCTAACCCTAACCCTAACCCTAACCCTAACCCTAACCCTAACCCTAACCCTAACCCTAACCCTAACCCTAACCCTAACCCTAACCCTAACCCTAACCCTAACCCTAACCCTAACCCTAACCCTAACCCTAACCCTAACCCTAACCCTAACCCTAACCCTAACCCTAACCCTAACCCTAACCCTAACCCTAACCCTAACCCTAACCCTAACCCTAACCCTAACCCTAACCCTAACCCTAACCCTAACCCTAACCCTAACCCTAACCCTAACCCTAACCCTAACCCTAACCCTAACCCTAACCCTAACCCTAACCCTAACCCTAACCCTAACCCTAACCCTAACCCTAACCCTAACCCTAACCCTAACCCTAACCCTAACCCTAACCCTAACCCTAACCCTAACCCTAACCCTAACCCTAACCCTAACCCTAACCCTAACCCTAACCCTAACCCTAACCCTAACCCTAACCCTAACCCTAACCCTAACCCTAACCCTAACCCTAACCCTAACCCTAACCCTAACCCTAACCCTAACCCTAACCCTAACCCTAACCCTAACCCTAACCCTAACCCTAACCCTAACCCTAACCCTAACCCTAACCCTAACCCTAACCCTAACCCTAACCCTAACCCTAACCCTAACCCTAACCCTAACCCTAACCCTAACCCTAACCCTAACCCTAACCCTAACCCTAACCCTAACCCTAACCCTAACCCTAACCCTAACCCTAACCCTAACCCTAACCCTAACCCTAACCCTAACCCTAACCCTAACCCTAACCCTAACCCTAACCCTAACCCTAACCCTAACCCTAACCCTAACCCTAACCCTAACCCTAACCCTAACCCTAACCCTAACCCTAACCCTAACCCTAACCCTAACCCTAACCCTAACCCTAACCCTAACCCTAACCCTAACCCTAACCCTAACCCTAACCCTAACCCTAACCCTAACCCTAACCCTAACCCTAACCCTAACCCTAACCCTAACCCTAACCCTAACCCTAACCCTAACCCTAACCCTAACCCTAACCCTAACCCTAACCCTAACCCTAACCCTAACCCTAACCCTAACCCTAACCCTAACCCTAACCCTAACCCTAACCCTAACCCTAACCCTAACCCTAACCCTAACCCTAACCCTAACCCTAACCCTAACCCTAACCCTAACCCTAACCCTAACCCTAACCCTAACCCTAACCCTAACCCTAACCCTAACCCTAACCCTAACCCTAACCCTAACCCTAACCCTAACCCTAACCCTAACCC
>NW_026910970.1:7500-61046 GCF_963854185.1 Sardina pilchardus
CAGTAAATCATTTTCAAAGATCTATCCATTCAAAGAGTAAAAAAAAAAAATGTTAGGGAAAAAATTTAAGTGTCACTCAAAAGGGGTACCAATCGACTCCAAATGGTCTGAAACGTACTCATATACACTTTCTGTGAAAAGGATTTTGGCCTCCTAGGGTTACACTTCGGAAAAAATCAGCTTTTTCATTTTCCCATTCATGATTCCAAACCCTAGGGTTGGGACCTTCTGTACCAACCACACTCTTATAATTCAACCCTAGCCCATTTTCTTTCATAACTCCCAAACCCTACCCCTAGTGGCGAAATGGAGGGCTGCAACAGTAAGTCATTTTCAAAGATCTATCCACTCAAACAGTAAAAAAAAAAAAAATGTTAGGGAAAAAATTTAAGTGTCACTAAAAGGGGGTACCAATCGACTCCAAATGGTCTGAAACGTACTCATATACACTTTCTGTGAAAAGGATTTTGGCATCCTAGGGTTACACTTCGGAAAAAATCAGCTTTTTCATTTTCCCATTCATGATTCCA
This sequence comes from Sardina pilchardus, assembly GCF_963854185.1. Lineage (NCBI taxonomy): Eukaryota > Metazoa > Chordata > Actinopteri > Clupeiformes > Clupeidae > Sardina > Sardina pilchardus. The sequence continues at coordinate 8,031 of NW_026910970.1, forward strand.
AACCCTAGGGTTGGGACCTTCTGTACCAACCACACTCTTATAATTCAACCTTAGCCCATTTTCTTTCATAACTCCCAAACCCTACCCCTAGTGGCGAAATGGAGGGCTGCAACAGTAAATCATTTTCAAAGATCTATCCATTCAAAGAGTAAAAAAAAAAAATGTTAGGGAAAAAATTTAAGTGTCACTAAAAGGGGGTACCAATCGACTCCAAATGGTCTGAAACGTACTCATATACACTTTCTGTGAAAAGGATTTTGGCATCCTAGGGTTACACTTCGGAAAAAATCAGCTTTTTCATTTTCCCATTCATGATTCCAAACCCTAGGGTTGGGACCTTCTGTACCAACCACACTCTTATAATTCAACCTTAGCCCATTTTCTTTCATAACTCCCAAACCCTACCCCTAGTGGCGAAATGGAGGGCTGCAACAGTAAATCATTTTCAAAGATCTATCCATTCAAAGAGTAAAAAAAAAAAATGTTAGGGAAAAAATTTAAGTGTCACTCAAAAGGGGTACCAATCGACTCCAAATGGTCTGAAACGTACTCATATACACTTTCTGTGAAAAGGATTTTGGCCTCCTAGGGTTACACTTCGGAAAAAAATCAGCTTTTTCATTTTCCCATTCATGATTCCAAACCCTAGGGTTGGGACCTTCTGTACCAACCACACTCTTATAATTCAACCTTAGCCCATTTTCTTTCATAACTCCCAAACCCTACCCCTAGTGGCGAAATGGAGGGCTGCAACAGTAAATCATTTTCAAAGATCTATCCATTCAAAGAGTAAAAAAAAAAAATGTTAGGGAAAAAATTTAAGTGTCACTCAAAAGGGGTACCAATCGACTCCAAATGGTCTGAAACATACTCATATACACTTTCTGTGAAAAGGATTTTGGCCTCCTAGGGTTACACTTCGGAAAAAAATCAGCTTTTTCATTTTCCCATTCATGATTCCAAACCCTAGGGTTGGGACCTTCTGTACCAACCACACTCTTATAATTCAACCTTAGCCCATTTTCTTTCATAACTCCCAAACCCTACCCCTAGTGGCGAAATGGAGGGCTGCAACAGTAAATCATTTTCAAAGATCTATCCATTCAAAGAGTAAAAAAAAAAATGTTAGGGAAAAAATTTAAGTGTCACTCAAAAGGGGTACCAATCGACTCCAAATGGTCTGAAACGTACTCATATACACTTTCTGTGAAAAGGATTTTGGCCTCCTAGGGTTACACTTCGGAAAAAATCAGCTTTTTCATTTTCCCATTCATGATTCCAAACCCTAGGGTTGGGACCTTCTGTACCAACCACACTCTTATAATTCAACCCTAGCCCATTTTCTTTCATAACTCCCAAACCCTACCCCTAGTGGCGAAATGGAGGGCTGCAACAGTAAGTCATTTTCAAAGATCTATCCACTCAAACAGTAAAAAAAAAAAAAATGTTAGGGAAAAAATTTAAGTGTCACTAAAAGGGGGTACCAATCGACTCCAAATGGTCTGAAACGTACTCATATACACTTTCTGTGAAAAGGATTTTGGCATCCTAGGGTTACACTTCGGAAAAAATCAGCTTTTTCATTTTCCCATTCATGATTCCAAACCCTAGGGTTGGGACCTTCTGTACCAACCACACTCTTATAATTCAACCTTAGCCCATTTTCTTTCATAACTCCCAAACCCTACCCCTAGTGGCGAAATGGAGGGCTGCAACAGTAAATCATTTTCAAAGATCTATCCATTCAAACAGTAAAAAAAAAAATGTTAGGGAAAATTTTTAAGTTTCACTAAAAAGGGGTACCAATCGACTCCAAATGGTCTGAAACGTACTCATATACACTTTCTGTGAAAAGGATTTTGGCCTCCTAGGGTTACACTTCGGAAAAAATCAGCTTTTTCATTTTCCCATTCATGATTCCAAACCCTAGGGTTGGGACCTTCTGTACCAACCACACTCTTATAATTCAACCTTAGCCCATTTTCTTTCATAACTCCCAAACCCTACCCCTAGTGGCGAAATGGAGGGCTGCAACAGTAAATCATTTTCAAAGATCTATCCATTCAAAGAGTAAAAAAAAAAAATGTTAGGGAAAAAATTTAAGTGTCACTCAAAAGGGGTACCAATCGACTCCAAATGGTCTGAAACGTACTCATATACACTTTCTGTGAAAAGGATTTTGGCCTCCTAGGGTTACACTTCGGAAAAAATCAGCTTTTTCATTTTCCCATTCATGATTCCAAACCCTAGGGTTGGGACCTTCTGTACCAACCACACTCTTATAATTCAACCCTAGCCCATTTTCTTTCATAACTCCCAAACCCTACCCCTAGTGGCGAAATGGAGGGCTGCAACAGTAAGTCATTTTCAAAGATCTATCCACTCAAACAGTAAAAAAAAAAAAAATGTTAGGGAAAAAATTTAAGTGTCACTAAAAGGGGGTACCAATCGACTCCAAATGGTCTGAAACGTACTCATATACACTTTCTGTGAAAAGGATTTTGGCATCCTAGGGTTACACTTCGGAAAAAATCAGCTTTTTCATTTTCCCATTCATGATTCCAAACCCTAGGGTTGGGACCTTCTGTACCAACCACACTCTTATAATTCAACCTTAGCCCATTTTCTTTCATAACTCCCAAACCCTACCCCTAGTGGCGAAATGGAGGGCTGCAACAGTAAATCATTTTCAAAGATCTATCCATTCAAAGAGTAAAAAAAAAAAATGTTAGGGAAAAAATTTAAGTGTCACTCAAAAGGGGTACCAATCGACTCCAAATGGTCTGAAACGTACTCATATACACTTTCTGTGAAAAGGATTTTGGCCTCCTAGGGTTACACTTCGGAAAAAATCAGCTTTTTCATTTTCCCATTCATGATTCCAAACCCTAGGGTTGGGACCTTCTGTACCAACCACACTCTTATAATTCAACCCTAGCCCATTTTCTTTCATAACTCCCAAACCCTACCCCTAGTGGCGAAATGGAGGGCTGCAACAGTAAGTCATTTTCAAAGATCTATCCACTCAAACAGTAAAAAAAAAAAAAATGTTAGGGAAAAAATTTAAGTGTCACTAAAAGGGGGTACCAATCGACTCCAAATGGTCTGAAACGTACTCATATACACTTTCTGTGAAAAGGATTTTGGCATCCTAGGGTTACACTTCGGAAAAAATCAGCTTTTTCATTTTCCCATTCATGATTCCAAACCCTAGGGTTGGGACCTTCTGTACCAACCACACTCTTATAATTCAACCTTAGCCCATTTTCTTTCATAACTCCCAAACCCTACCCCTAGTGGCGAAATGGAGGGCTGCAACAGTAAATCATTTTCAAAGATCTATCCATTCAAAGAGTAAAAAAAAAAAATGTTAGGGAAAAAATTTAAGTGTCACTAAAAGGGGGTACCAATCGACTCCAAATGGTCTGAAACGTACTCATATACACTTTCTGTGAAAAGGATTTTGGCATCCTAGGGTTACACTTCGGAAAAAATCAGCTTTTTCATTTTCCCATTCATGATTCCAAACCCTAGGGTTGGGACCTTCTGTACCAACCACACTCTTATAATTCAACCTTAGCCCATTTTCTTTCATAACTCCCAAACCCTACCCCTAGTGGCGAAATGGAGGGCTGCAACAGTAAATCATTTTCAAAGATCTATCCATTCAAAGAGTAAAAAAAAAAAATGTTAGGGAAAAAATTTAAGTGTCACTCAAAAGGGGTACCAATCGACTCCAAATGGTCTGAAACGTACTCATATACACTTTCTGTGAAAAGGATTTTGGCCTCCTAGGGTTACACTTCGGAAAAAAATCAGCTTTTTCATTTTCCCATTCATGATTCCAAACCCTAGGGTTGGGACCTTCTGTACCAACCACACTCTTATAATTCAACCTTAGCCCATTTTCTTTCATAACTCCCAAACCCTACCCCTAGTGGCGAAATGGAGGGCTGCAACAGTAAGTCATTTTCAAAGATCTATCCACTCAAACAGTAAAAAAAAAAAAAATGTTAGGGAAAAAATTTAAGTGTCACTAAAAGGGGGTACCAATCGACTCCAAATGGTCTGAAACGTACTCATATACACTTTCTGTGAAAAGGATTTTGGCATCCTAGGGTTACACTTCGGAAAAAATCAGCTTTTTCATTTTCCCATTCATGATTCCAAACCCTAGGGTTGGGACCTTCTGTACCAACCACACTCTTATAATTCAACCTTAGCCCATTTTCTTTCATAACTCCCAAACCCTACCCCTAGTGGCGAAATGGAGGGCTGCAACAGTAAATCATTTTCAAAGATCTATCCATTCAAAGAGTAAAAAAAAAAAATGTTAGGGAAAAAATTTAAGTGTCACTCAAAAGGGGTACCAATCGACTCCAAATGGTCTGAAACGTACTCATATACACTTTCTGTGAAAAGGATTTTGGCCTCCTAGGGTTACACTTCGGAAAAAATCAGCTTTTTCATTTTCCCATTCATGATTCCAAACCCTAGGGTTGGGACCTTCTGTACCAACCACACTCTTATAATTCAACCCTAGCCCATTTTCTTTCATAACTCCCAAACCCTACCCCTAGTGGCGAAATGGAGGGCTGCAACAGTAAGTCATTTTCAAAGATCTATCCACTCAAACAGTAAAAAAAAAAAAAATGTTAGGGAAAAAATTTAAGTGTCACTAAAAGGGGGTACCAATCGACTCCAAATGGTCTGAAACGTACTCATATACACTTTCTGTGAAAAGGATTTTGGCATCCTAGGGTTACACTTCGGAAAAAATCAGCTTTTTCATTTTCCCATTCATGATTCCAAACCCTAGGGTTGGGACCTTCTGTACCAACCACACTCTTATAATTCAACCTTAGCCCATTTTCTTTCATAACTCCCAAACCCTACCCCTAGTGGCGAAATGGAGGGCTGCAACAGTAAATCATTTTCAAAGATCTATCCATTCAAAGAGTAAAAAAAAAAAATGTTAGGGAAAAAATTTAAGTGTCACTAAAAGGGGGTACCAATCGACTCCAAATGGTCTGAAACGTACTCATATACACTTTCTGTGAAAAGGATTTTGGCATCCTAGGGTTACACTTCGGAAAAAATCAGCTTTTTCATTTTCCCATTCATGATTCCAAACCCTAGGGTTGGGACCTTCTGTACCAACCACACTCTTATAATTCAACCTTAGCCCATTTTCTTTCATAACTCCCAAACCCTACCCCTAGTGGCGAAATGGAGGGCTGCAACAGTAAATCATTTTCAAAGATCTATCCATTCAAAGAGTAAAAAAAAAAAATGTTAGGGAAAAAATTTAAGTGTCACTCAAAAGGGGTACCAATCGACTCCAAATGGTCTGAAACGTACTCATATACACTTTCTGTGAAAAGGATTTTGGCCTCCTAGGGTTACACTTCGGAAAAAAATCAGCTTTTTCATTTTCCCATTCATGATTCCAAACCCTAGGGTTGGGACCTTCTGTACCAACCACACTCTTATAATTCAACCTTAGCCCATTTTCTTTCATAACTCCCAAACCCTACCCCTAGTGGCGAAATGGAGGGCTGCAACAGTAAATCATTTTCAAAGATCTATCCATTCAAAGAGTAAAAAAAAAAAATGTTAGGGAAAAAATTTAAGTGTCACTCAAAAGGGGTACCAATCGACTCCAAATGGTCTGAAACATACTCATATACACTTTCTGTGAAAAGGATTTTGGCCTCCTAGGGTTACACTTCGGAAAAAAATCAGCTTTTTCATTTTCCCATTCATGATTCCAAACCCTAGGGTTGGGACCTTCTGTACCAACCACACTCTTATAATTCAACCTTAGCCCATTTTCTTTCATAACTCCCAAACCCTACCCCTAGTGGCGAAATGGAGGGCTGCAACAGTAAATCATTTTCAAAGATCTATCCATTCAAAGAGTAAAAAAAAAAATGTTAGGGAAAAAATTTAAGTGTCACTCAAAAGGGGTACCAATCGACTCCAAATGGTCTGAAACGTACTCATATACACTTTCTGTGAAAAGGATTTTGGCCTCCTAGGGTTACACTTCGGAAAAAATCAGCTTTTTCATTTTCCCATTCATGATTCCAAACCCTAGGGTTGGGACCTTCTGTACCAACCACACTCTTATAATTCAACCCTAGCCCATTTTCTTTCATAACTCCCAAACCCTACCCCTAGTGGCGAAATGGAGGGCTGCAACAGTAAGTCATTTTCAAAGATCTATCCACTCAAACAGTAAAAAAAAAAAAAATGTTAGGGAAAAAATTTAAGTGTCACTAAAAGGGGGTACCAATCGACTCCAAATGGTCTGAAACGTACTCATATACACTTTCTGTGAAAAGGATTTTGGCATCCTAGGGTTACACTTCGGAAAAAATCAGCTTTTTCATTTTCCCATTCATGATTCCAAACCCTAGGGTTGGGACCTTCTGTACCAACCACACTCTTATAATTCAACCTTAGCCCATTTTCTTTCATAACTCCCAAACCCTACCCCTAGTGGCGAAATGGAGGGCTGCAACAGTAAATCATTTTCAAAGATCTATCCATTCAAACAGTAAAAAAAAAAATGTTAGGGAAAATTTTTAAGTTTCACTAAAAAGGGGTACCAATCGACTCCAAATGGTCTGAAACGTACTCATATACACTTTCTGTGAAAAGGATTTTGGCCTCCTAGGGTTACACTTCGGAAAAAAATCAGCTTTTTCATTTTCCCATTCATGATTCCAAACCCTAGGGTTGGGACCTTCTGTACCAACCACACCCTTATAATTCAACCTTAGCCCATTTTCTTTCATAACTCCCAAACCCTACCCCTAGTGGCGAAATGGAGGGCTGCAACAGTAAATCATTTTCAAAGATCTATCCATTCAAAGAGTAAAAAAAAAAAATGTTAGGGAAAAAATTTAAGTGTCACTCAAAAGGGGTACCAATCGACTCCAAATGGTCTGAAACGTACTCATATACACTTTCTGTGAAAAGGATTTTGGCCTCCTAGGGTTACACTTCGGAAAAAAATCAGCTTTTTCATTTTCCCATTCATGATTCCAAACCCTAGGGTTGGGACCTTCTGTACCAACCACACTCTTATAATTCAACCTTAGCCCATTTTCTTTCATAACTCCCAAACCCTACCCCTAGTGGCGAAATGGAGGGCTGCAACAGTAAATCATTTTCAAAGATCTATCCATTCAAACAGTAAAAAAAAAAATGTTAGGGAAAATTTTTAAGTTTCACTAAAAAGGGGTACCAATCGACTCCAAATGGTCTGAAACGTACTCATATACACTTTCTGTGAAAAGGATTTTGGCCTCCTAGGGTTACACTTCGGAAAAAAATCAGCTTTTTCATTTTCCCATTCATGATTCCAAACCCTAGGGTTGGGACCTTCTGTACCAACCACACTCTTATAATTCAACCTTAGCCCATTTTCTTTCATAACTCCCAAACCCTACCCCTAGTGGCGAAATGGAGGGCTGCAACAGTAAATCATTTTCAAAGATCTATCCATTCAAAGAGTAAAAAAAAAAAATGTTAGGGAAAAAATTTAAGTGTCACTCAAAAGGGGTACCAATCGACTCCAAATGGTCTGAAACGTACTCATATACACTTTCTGTGAAAAGGATTTTGGCCTCCTAGGGTTACACTTCGGAAAAAAATCAGCTTTTTCATTTTCCCATTCATGATTCCAAACCCTAGGGTTGGGACCTTCTGTACCAACCACACTCTTATAATTCAACCTTAGCCCATTTTCTTTCATAACTCCCAAACCCTACCCCTAGTGGCGAAATGGAGGGCTGCAACAGTAAATCATTTTCAAAGATCTATCCATTCAAACAGTAAAAAAAAAAATGTTAGGGAAAATTTTTAAGTTTCACTAAAAAGGGGTACCAATCGACTCCAAATGGTCTGAAACGTACTCATATACACTTTCTGTGAAAAGGATTTTGGCCTCCTAGGGTTACACTTCGGAAAAAATCAGCTTTTTCATTTTCCCATTCATGATTCCAAACCCTAGGGTTGGGACCTTCTGTACCAACCACACTCTTATAATTCAACCTTAGCCCATTTTCTTTCATAACTCCCAAACCCTACCCCTAGTGGCGAAATGGAGGGCTGCAACAGTAAATCATTTTCAAAGATCTATCCATTCAAACAGTAAAAAAAAAAATGTTAGGGAAAATTTTTAAGTTTCACTAAAAAGGGGTACCAATCGACTCCAAATGGTCTGAAACGTACTCATATACACTTTCTGTGAAAAGGATTTTGGCCTCCTAGGGTTACACTTCGGAAAAAAATCAGCTTTTTCATTTTCCCATTCATGATTCCAAACCCTAGGGTTGGGACCTTCTGTACCAACCACACTCTTATAATTCAACCTTAGCCCATTTTCTTTCATAACTCCCAAACCCTACCCCTAGTGGCGAAATGGAGGGCTGCAACAGTAAATCATTTTCAAAGATCTATCCATTCAAAGAGTAAAAAAAAAAAATGTTAGGGAAAAAATTTAAGTGTCACTCAAAAGGGGTACCAATCGACTCCAAATGGTCTGAAACGTACTCATATACACTTTCTGTGAAAAGGATTTTGGCCTCCTAGGGTTACACTTCGGAAAAAAATCAGCTTTTTCATTTTCCCATTCATGATTCCAAACCCTAGGGTTGGGACCTTCTGTACCAACCACACTCTTATAATTCAACCTTAGCCCATTTTCTTTCATAACTCCCAAACCCTACCCCTAGTGGCGAAATGGAGGGCTGCAACAGTAAATCATTTTCAAAGATCTATCCATTCAAACAGTAAAAAAAAAAATGTTAGGGAAAATTTTTAAGTTTCACTAAAAAGGGGTACCAATCGACTCCAAATGGTCTGAAACGTACTCATATACACTTTCTGTGAAAAGGATTTTGGCCTCCTAGGGTTACACTTCGGAAAAAATCAGCTTTTTCATTTTCCCATTCATGATTCCAAACCCTAGGGTTGGGACCTTCTGTACCAACCACACTCTTATAATTCAACCTTAGCCCATTTTCTTTCATAACTCCCAAACCCTACCCCTAGTGGCGAAATGGAGGGCTGCAACAGTAAATCATTTTCAAAGATCTATCCATTCAAACAGTAAAAAAAAAAATGTTAGGGAAAATTTTTAAGTTTCACTAAAAAGGGGTACCAATCGACTCCAAATGGTCTGAAACGTACTCATATACACTTTCTGTGAAAAGGATTTTGGCCTCCTAGGGTTACACTTCGGAAAAAAATCAGCTTTTTCATTTTCCCATTCATGATTCCAAACCCTAGGGTTGGGACCTTCTGTACCAACCACACCCTTATAATTCAACCTTAGCCCATTTTCTTTCATAACTCCCAAACCCTACCCCTAGTGGCGAAATGGAGGGCTGCAACAGTAAATCATTTTCAAAGATCTATCCATTCAAAGAGTAAAAAAAAAAAATGTTAGGGAAAAAATTTAAGTGTCACTCAAAAGGGGTACCAATCGACTCCAAATGGTCTGAAACGTACTCATATACACTTTCTGTGAAAAGGATTTTGGCCTCCTAGGGTTACACTTCGGAAAAAAATCAGCTTTTTCATTTTCCCATTCATGATTCCAAACCCTAGGGTTGGGACCTTCTGTACCAACCACACTCTTATAATTCAACCTTAGCCCATTTTCTTTCATAACTCCCAAACCCTACCCCTAGTGGCGAAATGGAGGGCTGCAACAGTAAATCATTTTCAAAGATCTATCCATTCAAACAGTAAAAAAAAAAATGTTAGGGAAAATTTTTAAGTTTCACTAAAAAGGGGTACCAATCGACTCCAAATGGTCTGAAACGTACTCATATACACTTTCTGTGAAAAGGATTTTGGCCTCCTAGGGTTACACTTCGGAAAAAATCAGCTTTTTCATTTTCCCATTCATGATTCCAAACCCTAGGGTTGGGACCTTCTGTACCAACCACACTCTTATAATTCAACCTTAGCCCATTTTCTTTCATAACTCCCAAACCCTACCCCTAGTGGCGAAATGGAGGGCTGCAACAGTAAATCATTTTCAAAGATCTATCCATTCAAACAGTAAAAAAAAAAATGTTAGGGAAAATTTTTAAGTTTCACTAAAAAGGGGTACCAATCGACTCCAAATGGTCTGAAACGTACTCATATACACTTTCTGTGAAAAGGATTTTGGCCTCCTAGGGTTACACTTCGGAAAAAAATCAGCTTTTTCATTTTCCCATTCATGATTCCAAACCCTAGGGTTGGGACCTTCTGTACCAACCACACCCTTATAATTCAACCTTAGCCCATTTTCTTTCATAACTCCCAAACCCTACCCCTAGTGGCGAAATGGAGGGCTGCAACAGTAAATCATTTTCAAAGATCTATCCATTCAAAGAGTAAAAAAAAAAAATGTTAGGGAAAAAATTTAAGTGTCACTCAAAAGGGGTACCAATCGACTCCAAATGGTCTGAAACGTACTCATATACACTTTCTGTGAAAAGGATTTTGGCCTCCTAGGGTTACACTTCGGAAAAAAATCAGCTTTTTCATTTTCCCATTCATGATTCCAAACCCTAGGGTTGGGACCTTCTGTACCAACCACACCCTTATAATTCAACCTTAGCCCATTTTCTTTCATAACTCCCAAACCCTACCCCTAGTGGCGAAATGGAGGGCTGCAACAGTAAATCATTTTCAAAGATCTATCCATTCAAAGAGTAAAAAAAAAAAATGTTAGGGAAAAAATTTAAGTGTCACTCAAAAGGGGTACCAATCGACTCCAAATGGTCTGAAACGTACTCATATACACTTTCTGTGAAAAGGATTTTGGCCTCCTAGGGTTACACTTCGGAAAAAAATCAGCTTTTTCATTTTCCCATTCATGATTCCAAACCCTAGGGTTGGGACCTTCTGTACCAACCACACTCTTATAATTCAACCTTAGCCAATTTTCTTTCATAACTCCCAAACCCTACCCCTAGTGGCGAAATGGAGGGCTGCAACAGTAAATCATTTTCAAAGATCTATCCATTCAAAGAGTAAAAAAAAAAAATGTTAGGGAAAAAATTTAAGTGTCACTCAAAAGGGGTACCAATCGACTCCAAATGGTCTGAAACGTACTCATATACACTTTCTGTGAAAAGGATTTTGGCCTCCTAGGGTTACACTTCGGAAAAAAATCAGCTTTTTCATTTTCCCATTCATGATTCCAAACCCTAGGGTTGGGACCTTCTGTACCAACCACACTCTTATAATTCAACCTTAGCCCATTTTCTTTCATAACTCCCAAACCCTACCCCTAGTGGCGAAATGGAGGGCTGCAACAGTAAATCATTTTCAAAGATCTATCCATTCAAACAGTAAAAAAAAAAATGTTAGGGAAAATTTTTAAGTTTCACTAAAAAGGGGTACCAATCGACTCCAAATGGTCTGAAACGTACTCATATACACTTTCTGTGAAAAGGATTTTGGCCTCCTAGGGTTACACTTCGGAAAAAATCAGCTTTTTCATTTTCCCATTCATGATTCCAAACCCTAGGGTTGGGACCTTCTGTACCAACCACACTCTTATAATTCAACCCTAGCCCATTTTCTTTCATAACTCCCAAACCCTACCCCTAGTGGCGAAATGGAGGGCTGCAACAGTAAGTCATTTTCAAAGATCTATCCACTCAAACAGTAAAAAAAAAAAAAATGTTAGGGAAAAAATTTAAGTGTCACTAAAAGGGGGTACCAATCGACTCCAAATGGTCTGAAACGTACTCATATACACTTTCTGTGAAAAGGATTTTGGCATCCTAGGGTTACACTTCGGAAAAAATCAGCTTTTTCATTTTCCCATTCATGATTCCAAACCCTAGGGTTGGGACCTTCTGTACCAACCACACTCTTATAATTCAACCTTAGCCCATTTTCTTTCATAACTCCCAAACCCTACCCCTAGTGGCGAAATGGAGGGCTGCAACAGTAAATCATTTTCAAAGATCTATCCATTCAGAGTAAAAAAAAAAAATGTTAGGGAAAAAATTTAAGTGTCACTCAAAAGGGGTACCAATCGACTCCAAATGGTCTGAAACATACTCATATACACTTTCTGTGAAAAGGATTTTGGCCTCCTAGGGTTACACTTCGGAAAAAAATCAGCTTTTTCATTTTCCCATTCATGATTCCAAACCCTAGGGTTGGGACCTTCTGTACCAACCACACTCTTATAATTCAACCTTAGCCCATTTTCTTTCATAACTCCCAAACCCTACCCCTAGTGGCGAAATGGAGGGCTGCAACAGTAAATCATTTTCAAAGATCTATCCATTCAAAGAGTAAAAAAAAAAAATGTTAGGGAAAAAATTTAAGTGTCACTCAAAAGGGGTACCAATCGACTCCAAATGGTCTGAAACGTACTCATATACACTTTCTGTGAAAAGGATTTTGGCCTCCTAGGGTTACACTTCGGAAAAAAATCAGCTTTTTCATTTTCCCATTCATGATTCCAAACCCTAGGGTTGGGACCTTCTGTACCAACCACACTCTTATAATTCAACCTTAGCCCATTTTCTTTCATAAGTCCCAAACCCTACCCCTAGTGGCGAAATGGAGGGCTGCAACAGTAAATCATTTTCAAAGATCTATCCATTCAAGAAGTAAAAAAAAAAATGTTAGGGAAAATGTTTAAGTTTCACTAAAAAGGGATACCAATCGACTCCAAATGGTCTGAAACGTACTCATATACACTTTCTGTGAAAAGGATTTTGGCCTCCTAGGGTTACACTTCGGAAAAAATCAGCTTTTTCATTTTCCCATTCATGATTCCAAACCCTAGGGTTGGGACCTTCTGTACCAACCACACTCTTATAATTCAACCCTAGCCCATTTTCTTTCATAACTCCCAAACCCTACCCCTAGTGGCGAAATGGAGGGCTGCAACAGTAAGTCATTTTCAAAGATCTATCCACTCAAACAGTAAAAAAAAAAAAATGTTAGGGAAAAAATTTAAGTGTCACTAAAAGGGGGTACCAATCGACTCCAAATGGTCTGAAACGTACTCATATACACTTTCTGTGAAAAGGATTTTGGCATCCTAGGGTTACACTTCGGAAAAAATCTATCCATTCAAAGAGTAAAAAAATCTATCCATTCAAAGAGTAAAAAAAAAAAATGTTAGGGAAAAAATTTAAGTGTCACTCAAAAGGGGTACCAATCGACTCCAAATGGTCTGAAACGTACTCATATACACTTTCTGTGAAAAGGATTTTGGCCTCCTAGGGTTACACTTCGGAAAAAAATCAGCTTTTTCATTTTCCCATTCATGATTCCAAACCCTAGGGTTGGGACCTTCTGTACCAACCACACTCTTATAATTCAACCTTAGCCCATTTTCTTTCATAAGTCCCAAACCCTACCCCTAGTGGCGAAATGGAGGGCTGCAACAGTAAATCATTTTCAAAGATCTATCCATTCAAGAAGTAAAAAAAAAAATGTTAGGGAAAATGTTTAAGTTTCACTAAAAAGGGATACCAATCGACTCCAAATGGTCTGAAACGTACTCATATACACTTTCTGTGAAAAGGATTTTGGCCTCCTAGGGTTACACTTCGGAAAAAATCAGCTTTTTCATTTTCCCATTCATGATTCCAAACCCTAGGGTTGGGACCTTCTGTACCAACCACACTCTTATAATTCAACCCTAGCCCATTTTCTTTCATAACTCCCAAACCCTACCCCTAGTGGCGAAATGGAGGGCTGCAACAGTAAGTCATTTTCAAAGATCTATCCACTCAAACAGTAAAAAAAAAAAAATGTTAGGGAAAAAATTTAAGTGTCACTAAAAGGGGGTACCAATCGACTCCAAATGGTCTGAAACGTACTCATATACACTTTCTGTGAAAAGGATTTTGGCATCCTAGGGTTACACTTCGGAAAAAATCTATCCATTCAAAGAGTAAAAAAATCTATCCATTCAAAGAGTAAAAAAAAAAAATGTTAGGGAAAAAATTTAAGTGTCACTCAAAAGGGGTACCAATCGACTCCAAATGGTCTGAAACGTACTCATATACACTTTCTGTGAAAAGGATTTTGGCCTCCTAGGGTTACACTTCGGAAAAAAATCAGCTTTTTCATTTTCCCATTCATGATTCCAAACCCTAGGGTTGGGACCTTCTGTACCAACCACACTCTTATAATTCAACCTTAGCCCATTTTCTTTCATAACTCCCAAACCCTACCCCTAGTGGCGAAATGGAGGGCTGCAACAGTAAATCATTTTCAAAGATCTATCCATTCAAAGAGTAAAAAAAAAAAATGTTAGGGAAAAAATTTAAGTGTCACTCAAAAGGGGTACCAATCGACTCCAAATGGTCTGAAACGTACTCATATACACTTTCTGTGAAAAGGATTTTGGCCTCCTAGGGTTACACTTCGGAAAAAAATCAGCTTTTTCAGTTTCCCATTCATGATTCCAAACCCTAGGGTTGGGACCTTCTGTACCAACCACACTCTTATAATTCAACCTTAGCCCATTTTCTTTCATAACTCCCAAACCCTACCCCTAGTGGCGAAATGGAGGGCTGCAACAGTAAATCATTTTCAAAGATCTATCCATTCAAGAAGTAAAAAAAAAAATGTTAGGGAAAATGTTTAAGTTTCACTAAAAAGGGATACCAATCGACTCCAAATGGTCTGAAACGTACTCATATACACTTTCTGTGAAAAGGATTTTGGCCTCCTAGGGTTACACTTCGGAAAAAATCAGCTTTTTCATTTTCCCATTCATGATTCCAAACCCTAGGGTTGGGACCTTCTGTACCAACCACACTCTTATAATTCAACCCTAGCCCATTTTCTTTCATAACTCCCAAACCCTACCCCTAGTGGCGAAATGGAGGGCTGCAACAGTAAGTCATTTTCAAAGATCTATCCACTCAAACAGTAAAAAAAAAAAAATGTTAGGGAAAAAATTTAAGTGTCACTAAAAGGGGGTACCAATCGACTCCAAATGGTCTGAAACGTACTCATATACACTTTCTGTGAAAAGGATTTTGGCATCCTAGGGTTACACTTCGGAAAAAATCTATCCATTCAAAGAGTAAAAAAATCTATCCATTCAAAGAGTAAAAAAAAAAAATGTTAGGGAAAACATTTAAGTGTCACTCAAAAGGGGTACCAATCGACTCCAAATGGTCTGAAACGTACTCATATACACTTTCTGTGAAAAGGATTTTGGCCTCCTAGGGTTACACTTCGGAAAAAAATCAGCTTTTTCATTTTCCCATTCATGATTCCAAACCCTAGGGTTGGGACCTTCTGTACCAACCACACTCTTATAATTCAACCTTAGCCCATTTTCTTTCATAACTCCCAAACCCTACCCCTAGTGGCGAAATGGAGGGCTGCAACAGTAAATCATTTTCAAAGATCTATCCATTCAAAGAGTAAAAAAAAAAAATGTTAGGGAAAAAATTTAAGTGTCACTCAAAAGGGGTACCAATCGACTCCAAATGGTCTGAAACGTACTCATATACACTTTCTGTGAAAAGGATTTTGGCCTCCTAGGGTTACACTTCGGAAAAAAATCAGCTTTTTCATTTTCCCATTCATGATTCCAAACCCTAGGGTTGGGACCTTCTGTACCAACCACACTCTTATAATTCAACCTTAGCCCATTTTCTTTCATAACTCCCAAACCCTACCCCTAGTGGCGAAATGGAGGGCTGCAACAGTAAATCATTTTCAAAGATCTATCCATTCAAAGAGTAAAAAAAAAAAATGTTAGGGAAAAAATTTAAGTGTCACTCAAAAGGGGTACCAATCGACTCCAAATGGTCTGAAACGTACTCATATACACTTTCTGTGAAAAGGATTTTGGCCTCCTAGGGTTACACTTCGGAAAAAAATCAGCTTTTTCAGTTTCCCATTCATGATTCCAAACCCTAGGGTTGGGACCTTCTGTACCAACCACACTCTTATAATTCAACCTTAGCCCATTTTCTTTCATAACTCCCAAACCCTACCCCTAGTGGCGAAATGGAGGGCTGCAACAGTAAATCATTTTCAAAGATCTATCCATTCAGAGTAAAAAAAAAAAATGTTAGGGAAAAAATTTAAGTGTCACTCAAAAGGGGTACCAATCGACTCCAAATGGTCTGAAACATACTCATATACACTTTCTGTGAAAAGGATTTTGGCCTCCTAGGGTTACACTTCGGAAAAAAATCAGCTTTTTCATTTTCCCATTCATGATTCCAAACCCTAGGGTTGGGACCTTCTGTACCAACCACACTCTTATAATTCAACCTTAGCCCATTTTCTTTCATAACTCCCAAACCCTACCCCTAGTGGCGAAATGGAGGGCTGCAACAGTAAATCATTTTCAAAGATCTATCCATTCAAAGAGTAAAAAAAAAAAATGTTAGGGAAAAAATTTAAGTGTCACTCAAAAGGGGTACCAATCGACTCCAAATGGTCTGAAACGTACTCATATACACTTTCTGTGAAAAGGATTTTGGCCTCCTAGGGTTACACTTCGGAAAAAAATCAGCTTTTTCATTTTCCCATTCATGATTCCAAACCCTAGGGTTGGGACCTTCTGTACCAACCACACTCTTATAATTCAACCTTAGCCCATTTTCTTTCATAAGTCCCAAACCCTACCCCTAGTGGCGAAATGGAGGGCTGCAACAGTAAATCATTTTCAAAGATCTATCCATTCAAGAAGTAAAAAAAAAAATGTTAGGGAAAATGTTTAAGTTTCACTAAAAAGGGATACCAATCGACTCCAAATGGTCTGAAACGTACTCATATACACTTTCTGTGAAAAGGATTTTGGCCTCCTAGGGTTACACTTCGGAAAAAATCAGCTTTTTCATTTTCCCATTCATGATTCCAAACCCTAGGGTTGGGACCTTCTGTACCAACCACACTCTTATAATTCAACCCTAGCCCATTTTCTTTCATAACTCCCAAACCCTACCCCTAGTGGCGAAATGGAGGGCTGCAACAGTAAGTCATTTTCAAAGATCTATCCACTCAAACAGTAAAAAAAAAAAAATGTTAGGGAAAAAATTTAAGTGTCACTAAAAGGGGGTACCAATCGACTCCAAATGGTCTGAAACGTACTCATATACACTTTCTGTGAAAAGGATTTTGGCATCCTAGGGTTACACTTCGGAAAAAATCTATCCATTCAAAGAGTAAAAAAATCTATCCATTCAAAGAGTAAAAAAAAAAAATGTTAGGGAAAAAATTTAAGTGTCACTCAAAAGGGGTACCAATCGACTCCAAATGGTCTGAAACGTACTCATATACACTTTCTGTGAAAAGGATTTTGGCCTCCTAGGGTTACACTTCGGAAAAAAATCAGCTTTTTCATTTTCCCATTCATGATTCCAAACCCTAGGGTTGGGACCTTCTGTACCAACCACACTCTTATAATTCAACCTTAGCCCATTTTCTTTCATAAGTCCCAAACCCTACCCCTAGTGGCGAAATGGAGGGCTGCAACAGTAAATCATTTTCAAAGATCTATCCATTCAAGAAGTAAAAAAAAAAATGTTAGGGAAAATGTTTAAGTTTCACTAAAAAGGGATACCAATCGACTCCAAATGGTCTGAAACGTACTCATATACACTTTCTGTGAAAAGGATTTTGGCCTCCTAGGGTTACACTTCGGAAAAAATCAGCTTTTTCATTTTCCCATTCATGATTCCAAACCCTAGGGTTGGGACCTTCTGTACCAACCACACTCTTATAATTCAACCCTAGCCCATTTTCTTTCATAACTCCCAAACCCTACCCCTAGTGGCGAAATGGAGGGCTGCAACAGTAAGTCATTTTCAAAGATCTATCCACTCAAACAGTAAAAAAAAAAAAATGTTAGGGAAAAAATTTAAGTGTCACTAAAAGGGGGTACCAATCGACTCCAAATGGTCTGAAACGTACTCATATACACTTTCTGTGAAAAGGATTTTGGCATCCTAGGGTTACACTTCGGAAAAAATCTATCCATTCAAAGAGTAAAAAAATCTATCCATTCAAAGAGTAAAAAAAAAAAATGTTAGGGAAAAAATTTAAGTGTCACTCAAAAGGGGTACCAATCGACTCCAAATGGTCTGAAACGTACTCATATACACTTTCTGTGAAAAGGATTTTGGCCTCCTAGGGTTACACTTCGGAAAAAAATCAGCTTTTTCATTTTCCCATTCATGATTCCAAACCCTAGGGTTGGGACCTTCTGTACCAACCACACTCTTATAATTCAACCTTAGCCCATTTTCTTTCATAACTCCCAAACCCTACCCCTAGTGGCGAAATGGAGGGCTGCAACAGTAAATCATTTTCAAAGATCTATCCATTCAAAGAGTAAAAAAAAAAAATGTTAGGGAAAAAATTTAAGTGTCACTCAAAAGGGGTACCAATCGACTCCAAATGGTCTGAAACGTACTCATATACACTTTCTGTGAAAAGGATTTTGGCCTCCTAGGGTTACACTTCGGAAAAAAATCAGCTTTTTCAGTTTCCCATTCATGATTCCAAACCCTAGGGTTGGGACCTTCTGTACCAACCACACTCTTATAATTCAACCTTAGCCCATTTTCTTTCATAACTCCCAAACCCTACCCCTAGTGGCGAAATGGAGGGCTGCAACAGTAAATCATTTTCAAAGATCTATCCATTCAAGAAGTAAAAAAAAAAATGTTAGGGAAAATGTTTAAGTTTCACTAAAAAGGGATACCAATCGACTCCAAATGGTCTGAAACGTACTCATATACACTTTCTGTGAAAAGGATTTTGGCCTCCTAGGGTTACACTTCGGAAAAAATCAGCTTTTTCATTTTCCCATTCATGATTCCAAACCCTAGGGTTGGGACCTTCTGTACCAACCACACTCTTATAATTCAACCCTAGCCCATTTTCTTTCATAACTCCCAAACCCTACCCCTAGTGGCGAAATGGAGGGCTGCAACAGTAAGTCATTTTCAAAGATCTATCCACTCAAACAGTAAAAAAAAAAAAATGTTAGGGAAAAAATTTAAGTGTCACTAAAAGGGGGTACCAATCGACTCCAAATGGTCTGAAACGTACTCATATACACTTTCTGTGAAAAGGATTTTGGCATCCTAGGGTTACACTTCGGAAAAAATCTATCCATTCAAAGAGTAAAAAAATCTATCCATTCAAAGAGTAAAAAAAAAAAATGTTAGGGAAAACATTTAAGTGTCACTCAAAAGGGGTACCAATCGACTCCAAATGGTCTGAAACGTACTCATATACACTTTCTGTGAAAAGGATTTTGGCCTCCTAGGGTTACACTTCGGAAAAAAATCAGCTTTTTCATTTTCCCATTCATGATTCCAAACCCTAGGGTTGGGACCTTCTGTACCAACCACACTCTTATAATTCAACCTTAGCCCATTTTCTTTCATAACTCCCAAACCCTACCCCTAGTGGCGAAATGGAGGGCTGCAACAGTAAATCATTTTCAAAGATCTATCCATTCAAAGAGTAAAAAAAAAAAATGTTAGGGAAAAAATTTAAGTGTCACTCAAAAGGGGTACCAATCGACTCCAAATGGTCTGAAACGTACTCATATACACTTTCTGTGAAAAGGATTTTGGCCTCCTAGGGTTACACTTCGGAAAAAAATCAGCTTTTTCATTTTCCCATTCATGATTCCAAACCCTAGGGTTGGGACCTTCTGTACCAACCACACTCTTATAATTCAACCTTAGCCCATTTTCTTTCATAACTCCCAAACCCTACCCCTAGTGGCGAAATGGAGGGCTGCAACAGTAAATCATTTTCAAAGATCTATCCATTCAAAGAGTAAAAAAAAAAAATGTTAGGGAAAAAATTTAAGTGTCACTCAAAAGGGGTACCAATCGACTCCAAATGGTCTGAAACGTACTCATATACACTTTCTGTGAAAAGGATTTTGGCCTCCTAGGGTTACACTTCGGAAAAAAATCAGCTTTTTCAGTTTCCCATTCATGATTCCAAACCCTAGGGTTGGGACCTTCTGTACCAACCACACTCTTATAATTCAACCTTAGCCCATTTTCTTTCATAACTCCCAAACCCTACCCCTAGTGGCGAAATGGAGGGCTGCAACAGTAAATCATTTTCAAAGATCTATCCATTCAAGAAGTAAAAAAAAAAATGTTAGGGAAAATGTTTAAGTTTCACTAAAAAGGGATACCAATCGACTCCAAATGGTCTGAAACGTACTCATATACACTTTCTGTGAAAAGGATTTTGGCCTCCTAGGGTTACACTTCGGAAAAAATCAGCTTTTTCATTTTCCCATTCATGATTCCAAACCCTAGGGTTGGGACCTTCTGTACCAACCACACTCTTATAATTCAACCCTAGCCCATTTTCTTTCATAACTCCCAAACCCTACCCCTAGTGGCGAAATGGAGGGCTGCAACAGTAAGTCATTTTCAAAGATCTATCCACTCAAACAGTAAAAAAAAAAAAATGTTAGGGAAAAAATTTAAGTGTCACTAAAAGGGGGTACCAATCGACTCCAAATGGTCTGAAACGTACTCATATACACTTTCTGTGAAAAGGATTTTGGCATCCTAGGGTTACACTTCGGAAAAAATCTATCCATTCAAAGAGTAAAAAAATCTATCCATTCAAAGAGTAAAAAAAAAAAATGTTAGGGAAAAAATTTAAGTGTCACTCAAAAGGGGTACCAATCGACTCCAAATGGTCTGAAACGTACTCATATACACTTTCTGTGAAAAGGATTTTGGCCTCCTAGGGTTACACTTCGGAAAAAAATCAGCTTTTTCATTTTCCCATTCATGATTCCAAACCCTAGGGTTGGGACCTTCTGTACCAACCACACTCTTATAATTCAACCTTAGCCCATTTTCTTTCATAACTCCCAAACCCTACCCCTAGTGGCGAAATGGAGGGCTGCAACAGTAAATCATTTTCAAAGATCTATCCATTCAAAGAGTAAAAAAAAAAAATGTTAGGGAAAAAATTTAAGTGTCACTCAAAAGGGGTACCAATCGACTCCAAATGGTCTGAAACGTACTCATATACACTTTCTGTGAAAAGGATTTTGGCCTCCTAGGGTTACACTTCGGAAAAAAATCAGCTTTTTCATTTTCCCATTCATGATTCCAAACCCTAGGGTTGGGACCTTCTGTACCAACCACACTCTTATAATTCAACCTTAGCCCATTTTCTTTCATAACTCCCAAACCCTACCCCTAGTGGCGAAATGGAGGGCTGCAACAGTAAATCATTTTCAAAGATCTATCCATTCAAAGAGTAAAAAAAAAAAATGTTAGGGAAAAAATTTAAGTGTCACTCAAAAGGGGTACCAATCGACTCCAAATGGTCTGAAACGTACTCATATACACTTTCTGTGAAAAGGATTTTGGCCTCCTAGGGTTACACTTCGGAAAAAATCAGCTTTTTCATTTTCCCATTCATGATTCCAAACCCTAGGGTTGGGACCTTCTGTACCAACCACACTCTTATAATTCAACCCTAGCCCATTTTCTTTCATAACTCCCAAACCCTACCCCTAGTGGCGAAATGGAGGGCTGCAACAGTAAGTCATTTTCAAAGATCTATCCACTCAAACAGTAAAAAAAAAAAAAATGTTAGGGAAAAAATTTAAGTGTCACTAAAAGGGGGTACCAATCGACTCCAAATGGTCTGAAACGTACTCATATACACTTTCTGTGAAAAGGATTTTGGCATCCTAGGGTTACACTTCGGAAAAAATCAGCTTTTTCATTTTCCCATTCATGATTCCAAACCCTAGGGTTGGGACCTTCTGTACCAACCACACTCTTATAATTCAACCTTAGCCCATTTTCTTTCATAACTCCCAAACCCTACCCCTAGTGGCGAAATGGAGGGCTGCAACAGTAAATCATTTTCAAAGATCTATCCATTCAAAGAGTAAAAAAAAAAAATGTTAGGGAAAAAATTTAAGTGTCACTAAAAGGGGGTACCAATCGACTCCAAATGGTCTGAAACGTACTCATATACACTTTCTGTGAAAAGGATTTTGGCATCCTAGGGTTACACTTCGGAAAAAATCAGCTTTTTCATTTTCCCATTCATGATTCCAAACCCTAGGGTTGGGACCTTCTGTACCAACCACACTCTTGTAATTCAACCTTAGCCCATTTTCTTTCATAACTCCCAAACCCTACCCCTAGTGGCGAAATGGAGGGCTGCAACAGTAAATCATTTTCAAAGATCTATCCATTCAAAGAGTAAAAAAAAAAAATGTTAGGGAAAAAATTTAAGTGTCACTCAAAAGGGGTACCAATCGACTCCAAATGGTCTGAAACGTACTCATATACACTTTCTGTGAAAAGGATTTTGGCCTCCTAGGGTTACACTTCGGAAAAAAATCAGCTTTTTCATTTTCCCATTCATGATTCCAAACCCTAGGGTTGGGACCTTCTGTACCAACCACACTCTTATAATTCAACCTTAGCCCATTTTCTTTCATAACTCCCAAACCCTACCCCTAGTGGCGAAATGGAGGGCTGCAACAGTAAATCATTTTCAAAGATCTATCCATTCAAAGAGTAAAAAAAAAAAATGTTAGGGAAAAAATTTAAGTGTCACTCAAAAGGGGTACCAATCGACTCCAAATGGTCTGAAACGTACTCATATACACTTTCTGTGAAAAGGATTTTGGCCTCCTAGGGTTACACTTCGGAAAAAAATCAGCTTTTTCATTTTCCCATTCATGATTCCAAACCCTAGGGTTGGGACCTTCTGTACCAACCACACTCTTATAATTCAACCTTAGCCCATTTTCTTTCATAACTCCCAAACCCTACCCCTAGTGGCGAAATGGAGGGCTGCAACAGTAAATCATTTTCAAAGATCTATCCATTCAAAGAGTAAAAAAAAAAAATGTTAGGGAAAAAATTTAAGTGTCACTCAAAAGGGGTACCAATCGACTCCAAATGGTCTGAAACGTACTCATATACACTTTCTGTGAAAAGGATTTTGGCCTCCTAGGGTTACACTTCGGAAAAAATCAGCTTTTTCATTTTCCCATTCATGATTCCAAACCCTAGGGTTGGGACCTTCTGTACCAACCACACTCTTATAATTCAACCCTAGCCCATTTTCTTTCATAACTCCCAAACCCTACCCCTAGTGGCGAAATGGAGGGCTGCAACAGTAAGTCATTTTCAAAGATCTATCCACTCAAACAGTAAAAAAAAAAAAAATGTTAGGGAAAAAATTTAAGTGTCACTAAAAGGGGGTACCAATCGACTCCAAATGGTCTGAAACGTACTCATATACACTTTCTGTGAAAAGGATTTTGGCATCCTAGGGTTACACTTCGGAAAAAATCAGCTTTTTCATTTTCCCATTCATGATTCCAAACCCTAGGGTTGGGACCTTCTGTACCAACCACACTCTTATAATTCAACCTTAGCCCATTTTCTTTCATAACTCCCAAACCCTACCCCTAGTGGCGAAATGGAGGGCTGCAACAGTAAATCATTTTCAAAGATCTATCCATTCAAAGAGTAAAAAAAAAAAATGTTAGGGAAAAAATTTAAGTGTCACTAAAAGGGGGTACCAATCGACTCCAAATGGTCTGAAACGTACTCATATACACTTTCTGTGAAAAGGATTTTGGCATCCTAGGGTTACACTTCGGAAAAAATCAGCTTTTTCATTTTCCCATTCATGATTCCAAACCCTAGGGTTGGGACCTTCTGTACCAACCACACTCTTGTAATTCAACCTTAGCCCATTTTCTTTCATAACTCCCAAACCCTACCCCTAGTGGCGAAATGGAGGGCTGCAACAGTAAATCATTTTCAAAGATCTATCCATTCAAAGAGTAAAAAAAAAAAATGTTAGGGAAAAAATTTAAGTGTCACTCAAAAGGGGTACCAATCGACTCCAAATGGTCTGAAACGTACTCATATACACTTTCTGTGAAAAGGATTTTGGCCTCCTAGGGTTACACTTCGGAAAAAAATCAGCTTTTTCATTTTCCCATTCATGATTCCAAACCCTAGGGTTGGGACCTTCTGTACCAACCACACTCTTATAATTCAACCTTAGCCCATTTTCTTTCATAACTCCCAAACCCTACCCCTAGTGGCGAAATGGAGGGCTGCAACAGTAAATCATTTTCAAAGATCTATCCATTCAAAGAGTAAAAAAAAAAAATGTTAGGGAAAAAATTTAAGTGTCACTCAAAAGGGGTACCAATCGACTCCAAATGGTCTGAAACGTACTCATATACACTTTCTGTGAAAAGGATTTTGGCCTCCTAGGGTTACACTTCGGAAAAAAATCAGCTTTTTCATTTTCCCATTCATGATTCCAAACCCTAGGGTTGGGACCTTCTGTACCAACCACACTCTTATAATTCAACCTTAGCCCATTTTCTTTCATAACTCCCAAACCCTACCCCTAGTGGCGAAATGGAGGGCTGCAACAGTAAATCATTTTCAAAGATCTATCCATTCAAAGAGTAAAAAAAAAAATGTTAGGGAAAAAATTTAAGTGTCACTCAAAAGGGGTACCAATCGACTCCAAATGGTCTGAAACGTACTCATATACACTTTCTGTGAAAAGGATTTTGGCCTCCTAGGGTTACACTTCGGAAAAAAATCAGCTTTTTCATTTTCCCATTCATGATTCCAAACCCTAGGGTTGGGACCTTCTGTACCAACCACACTCTTATAATTCAACCTTAGCCCATTTTCTTTCATAACTCCCAAACCCTACCCCTAGTGGCGAAATGGAGGGCTGCAACAGTAAATCATTTTCAAAGATCTATCCATTCAAAGAGTAAAAAAAAAAAATGTTAGGGAAAAAATTTAAGTGTCACTCAAAAGGGGTACCAATCGACTCCAAATGGTCTGAAACGTACTCATATACACTTTCTGTGAAAAGGATTTTGGCCTCCTAGGGTTACACTTCGGAAAAAAATCAGCTTTTTCATTTTCCCATTCATGATTCCAAACCCTAGGGTTGGGACCTTCTGTACCAACCACACTCTTATAATTCAACCTTAGCCCATTTTCTTTCATAACTCCCAAACCCTACCCCTAGTGGCGAAATGGAGGGCTGCAACAGTAAATCATTTTCAAAGATCTATCCATTCAAACAGTAAAAAAAAAAATGTTAGGGAAAATTTTTAAGTTTCACTAAAAAGGGGTACCAATCGACTCCAAATGGTCTGAAACGTACTCATATACACTTTCTGTGAAAAGGATTTTGGCCTCCTAGGGTTACACTTCGGAAAAAATCAGCTTTTTCATTTTCCCATTCATGATTCCAAACCCTAGGGTTGGGACCTTCTGTACCAACCACACTCTTATAATTCAACCTTAGCCCATTTTCTTTCATAACTCCCAAACCCTACCCCTAGTGGCGAAATGGAGGGCTGCAACAGTAAATCATTTTCAAAGATCTATCCATTCAAACAGTAAAAAAAAAAATGTTAGGGAAAATTTTTAAGTTTCACTAAAAAGGGGTACCAATCGACTCCAAATGGTCTGAAACGTACTCATATACACTTTCTGTGAAAAGGATTTTGGCCTCCTAGGGTTACACTTCGGAAAAAAATCAGCTTTTTCATTTTCCCATTCATGATTCCAAACCCTAGGGTTGGGACCTTCTGTACCAACCACACCCTTATAATTCAACCTTAGCCCATTTTCTTTCATAACTCCCAAACCCTACCCCTAGTGGCGAAATGGAGGGCTGCAACAGTAAATCATTTTCAAAGATCTATCCATTCAAAGAGTAAAAAAAAAAAATGTTAGGGAAAAAATTTAAGTGTCACTCAAAAGGGGTACCAATCGACTCCAAATGGTCTGAAACGTACTCATATACACTTTCTGTGAAAAGGATTTTGGCCTCCTAGGGTTACACTTCGGAAAAAAATCAGCTTTTTCATTTTCCCATTCATGATTCCAAACCCTAGGGTTGGGACCTTCTGTACCAACCACACTCTTATAATTCAACCTTAGCCCATTTTCTTTCATAACTCCCAAACCCTACCCCTAGTGGCGAAATGGAGGGCTGCAACAGTAAATCATTTTCAAAGATCTATCCATTCAAACAGTAAAAAAAAAAATGTTAGGGAAAATTTTTAAGTTTCACTAAAAAGGGGTACCAATCGACTCCAAATGGTCTGAAACGTACTCATATACACTTTCTGTGAAAAGGATTTTGGCCTCCTAGGGTTACACTTCGGAAAAAATCAGCTTTTTCATTTTCCCATTCATGATTCCAAACCCTAGGGTTGGGACCTTCTGTACCAACCACACTCTTATAATTCAACCTTAGCCCATTTTCTTTCATAACTCCCAAACCCTACCCCTAGTGGCGAAATGGAGGGCTGCAACAGTAAATCATTTTCAAAGATCTATCCATTCAAACAGTAAAAAAAAAAATGTTAGGGAAAATTTTTAAGTTTCACTAAAAAGGGGTACCAATCGACTCCAAATGGTCTGAAACGTACTCATATACACTTTCTGTGAAAAGGATTTTGGCCTCCTAGGGTTACACTTCGGAAAAAAATCAGCTTTTTCATTTTCCCATTCATGATTCCAAACCCTAGGGTTGGGACCTTCTGTACCAACCACACCCTTATAATTCAACCTTAGCCCATTTTCTTTCATAACTCCCAAACCCTACCCCTAGTGGCGAAATGGAGGGCTGCAACAGTAAATCATTTTCAAAGATCTATCCATTCAAAGAGTAAAAAAAAAAAATGTTAGGGAAAAAATTTAAGTGTCACTCAAAAGGGGTACCAATCGACTCCAAATGGTCTGAAACGTACTCATATACACTTTCTGTGAAAAGGATTTTGGCCTCCTAGGGTTACACTTCGGAAAAAAATCAGCTTTTTCATTTTCCCATTCATGATTCCAAACCCTAGGGTTGGGACCTTCTGTACCAACCACACCCTTATAATTCAACCTTAGCCCATTTTCTTTCATAACTCCCAAACCCTACCCCTAGTGGCGAAATGGAGGGCTGCAACAGTAAATCATTTTCAAAGATCTATCCATTCAAAGAGTAAAAAAAAAAAATGTTAGGGAAAAAATTTAAGTGTCACTCAAAAGGGGTACCAATCGACTCCAAATGGTCTGAAACGTACTCATATACACTTTCTGTGAAAAGGATTTTGGCCTCCTAGGGTTACACTTCGGAAAAAAATCAGCTTTTTCATTTTCCCATTCATGATTCCAAACCCTAGGGTTGGGACCTTCTGTACCAACCACACTCTTATAATTCAACCTTAGCCAATTTTCTTTCATAACTCCCAAACCCTACCCCTAGTGGCGAAATGGAGGGCTGCAACAGTAAATCATTTTCAAAGATCTATCCATTCAAAGAGTAAAAAAAAAAAATGTTAGGGAAAAAATTTAAGTGTCACTCAAAAGGGGCACCAATCGACTCCAAATGGTCTGAAACGTACTCATATACACTTTCTGTGAAAAGGATTTTGGCCTCCTAGGGTTACACTTCGGAAAAAAATCAGCTTTTTCATTTTCCCATTCATGATTCCAAACCCTAGGGTTGGGACCTTCTGTACCAACCACACTCTTATAATTCAACCTTAGCCCATTTTCTTTCATAACTCCCAAACCCTACCCCTAGTGGCGAAATGGAGGGCTGCAACAGTAAATCATTTTCAAAGATCTATCCATTCAAACAGTAAAAAAAAAAATGTTAGGGAAAATTTTTAAGTTTCACTAAAAAGGGGTACCAATCGACTCCAAATGGTCTGAAACGTACTCATATACACTTTCTGTGAAAAGGATTTTGGCCTCCTAGGGTTACACTTCGGAAAAAATCAGCTTTTTCATTTTCCCATTCATGATTCCAAACCCTAGGGTTGGGACCTTCTGTACCAACCACACTCTTATAATTCAACCCTAGCCCATTTTCTTTCATAACTCCCAAACCCTACCCCTAGTGGCGAAATGGAGGGCTGCAACAGTAAGTCATTTTCAAAGATCTATCCACTCAAACAGTAAAAAAAAAAAAAATGTTAGGGAAAAAATTTAAGTGTCACTAAAAGGGGGTACCAATCGACTCCAAATGGTCTGAAACGTACTCATATACACTTTCTGTGAAAAGGATTTTGGCCTCCTAGGGTTACACTTCGGAAAAAATCAGCTTTTTCATTTTCCCATTCATGATTCCAAACCCTAGGGTTGGGACCTTCTGTACCAACCACACTCTTATAATTCAACCCTAGCCCATTTTCTTTCATAACTCCCAAACCCTACCCCTAGTGGCGAAATGGAGGGCTGCAACAGTAAGTCATTTTCAAAGATCTATCCACTCAAACAGTAAAAAAAAAAAAATGTTAGGGAAAAAATTTAAGTGTCACTAAAAGGGGGTACCAATCGACTCCAAATGGTCTGAAACGTACTCATATACACTTTCTGTGAAAAGGATTTTGGCATCCTAGGGTTACACTTCGGAAAAAATCTATCCATTCAAAGAGTAAAAAAATCTATCCATTCAAAGAGTAAAAAAAAAAAATGTTAGGGAAAAAATTTAAGTGTCACTCAAAAGGGGTACCAATCGACTCCAAATGGTCTGAAACGTACTCATATACACTTTCTGTGAAAAGGATTTTGGCCTCCTAGGGTTACACTTCGGAAAAAAATCAGCTTTTTCATTTTCCCATTCATGATTCCAAACCCTAGGGTTGGGACCTTCTGTACCAACCACACTCTTATAATTCAACCTTAGCCCATTTTCTTTCATAACTCCCAAACCCTACCCCTAGTGGCGAAATGGAGGGCTGCAACAGTAAATCATTTTCAAAGATCTATCCATTCAAAGAGTAAAAAAAAAAAATGTTAGGGAAAAAATTTAAGTGTCACTCAAAAGGGGTACCAATCGACTCCAAATGGTCTGAAACGTACTCATATACACTTTCTGTGAAAAGGATTTTGGCCTCCTAGGGTTACACTTCGGAAAAAAATCAGCTTTTTCATTTTCCCATTCATGATTCCAAACCCTAGGGTTGGGACCTTCTGTACCAACCACACTCTTATAATTCAACCTTAGCCCATTTTCTTTCATAACTCCCAAACCCTACCCCTAGTGGCGAAATGGAGGGCTGCAACAGTAAATCATTTTCAAAGATCTATCCATTCAAAGAGTAAAAAAAAAAAATGTTAGGGAAAAAATTTAAGTGTCACTCAAAAGGGGTACCAATCGACTCCAAATGGTCTGAAACGTACTCATATACACTTTCTGTGAAAAGGATTTTGGCCTCCTAGGGTTACACTTCGGAAAAAAATCAGCTTTTTCATTTTCCCATTCATGATTCCAAACCCTAGGGTTGGGACCTTCTGTACCAACCACACTCTTATAATTCAACCTTAGCCCATTTTCTTTCATAACTCCCAAACCCTACCCCTAGTGGCGAAATGGAGGGCTGCAACAGTAAATCATTTTCAAAGATCTATCCACTCAAACAGTAAAAAAAAAAAATGTTAGGGAAAAATTTTAAGTGTCACTAAAAAGGGGTACCAATCGACGAGCTTTTTCATTTTCCCATTCATGATTCCAAACCCTATTACCTTTGTGTTGTATGCGCTTGGTTTCAAGCTTCTAAGACCTTCCAATTTCAAGCTATGAAGGAAAAGTGAAGACACGTTTACTTTTCATATTTCATGACAGTTGGCTGAGACGGCCAAAACATGCGCTCGTGGAAACTTTTTTCAAAATCCACTTTGGGCTTGTAAGATGTTGTAAAGTGACTTTCTGTCACAATGCAGTACATGCACCTCAACACCCAACTTCATGAACACCACATCAGAGTGAATGATGCGACTGAACCGCGTGCGCTGGAGCCACCAGTGAGCGGCCAGTAGCTCATTGAGGCCCTTTGTGTTGTATGCGCTTGGTTTCAAGCTTCTAAGACCTTCCAATTTCAAGCTATGAAGGAAAAGTGAAGACACGTTTACTTTTCATATTTCATGACAGTTGGCTGAGACGGCCAAAACATGCGCTCGTGGAAACTTTTTTCAAAATCCACTTTGGGCTTGTAAGATGTTGTAAAGTGACTTTCTGTCACAATGCAGTACATGCACCTCAACACCCAACTTCATGAACACCACATCAGAGTGAATGATGCGACTGAACCGCGTGCGCTGGAGCCACCAGTGAGCGGCCAGTAGCTCATTGAGGCCCTTTGTGTTGTATGCGCTTGGTTTCAAGCTTCTAAGACCTTCCAATGTCAAGCTATGAAGGAAAAGTGAAGACACGTTTACTTTTCATATTTCATGACAGTTGGCTGAGACGGCCAAAACATGCGCTCGTGGAAACTTTTTTCAAAATCCACTTTGGGCTTGTAAGATGTTGTAAAGTGACTTTCTGTCACAATGCAGTACATGCACCTCAACACCCAACTTCATGAACACCACATCAGAGTGAATGATGCGACTGAACCGCGTGCGCTGGAGCCACCAGTGAGCGGCCAGTAGCTCATTGAGGCCCTTTGTGTTGTATGCGCTTGGTTTCAAGCTTCTAAGACCTTCCAATTTCAAGCTATGAAGGAAAAGTGAAGACACGTTTACTTTTCATATTTCATGACAGTTGGCTGAGACGGCCAAAACATGCGCTCGTGGAAACTTTTTTCAAAATCCACTTTGGGCTTGTAAGATGTTGTAAAGTGACTTTCTGTCACAATGCAGTACATGCACCTCAACACCCAACTTCATGAACACCACATCAGAGTGAATGATGCGACTGAACCGCGTGCGCTGGAGCCACCAGTGAGCGGCCAGTAGCTCATTGAGGCCCTTTGTGTTGTATGCGCTTGGTTTCAAGCTTCTAAGACCTTCCAATTTCAAGCTATGAAGGAAAAGTGAAGACACGTTTACTTTTCATATTTCATGACAGTTGGCTGAGACGGCCAAAACATGCGCTCGTGGAAACTTTTTTCAAAATCCACTTTGGGCTTGTAAGATGTTGTAAAGTGACTTTCTGTCACAATGCAGTACATGCACCTCAACACCCAACTTCATGAACACCACATCAGAGTGAATGATGCGACTGAACCGCGTGCGCTGGAGCCACCAGTGAGCGGCCAGTAGCTCATTGAGGCCCTTTGTGTTGTATGCGCTTGGTTTCAAGCTTCTAAGACCTTCCAATGTCAAGCTATGAAGGAAAAGTGAAGACACGTTTACTTTTCATATTTCATGACAGTTGGCTGAGACGGCCAAAACATGCGCTCGTGGAAACTTTTTTCAAAATCCACTTTGGGCTTGTAAGATGTTGTAAAGTGACTTTCTGTCACAATGCAGTACATGCACCTCAACACCCAACTTCATGAACACCACATCAGAGTGAATGATGCGACTGAACCGCGTGCGCTGGAGCCACCAGTGAGCGGCCAGTAGCTCATTGAGGCCCTTTGTGTTGTATGCGCTTGGTTTCAAGCTTCTAAGACCTTCCAATGTCAAGCTATGAAGGAAAAGTGAAGACACGTTTACTTTTCATATTTCATGACAGTTGGCTGAGACGGCCAAAACATGCGCTCGTGGAAACTTTTTTCAAAATCCACTTTGGGCTTGTAAGATGTTGTAAAGTGACTTTCTGTCACAATGCAGTACATGCACCTCAACACCCAACTTCATGAACACCACATCAGAGTGAATGATGCGACTGAACCGCGTGCGCTGGAGCCACCAGTGAGCGGCCAGTAGCTCATTGAGGCCCTTTGTGTTGTATGCGCTTGGTTTCAAGCTTCTAAGACCTTCCAATTTCAAGCTATGAAGGAAAAGTGAAGACACGTTTACTTTTCATATTTCATGACAGTTGGCTGAGACGGCCAAAACATGCGCTCGTGGAAACTTTTTTCAAAATCCACTTTGGGCTTGTAAGATGTTGTAAAGTGACTTTCTGTCACAATGCAGTACATGCACCTCAACACCCAACTTCATGAACACCACATCAGAGTGAATGATGCGACTGAACCGCGTGCGCTGGAGCCACCAGTGAGCGGCCAGTAGCTCATTGAGGCCCTTTGTGTTGTATGCGCTTGGTTTCAAGCTTCTAAGACCTTCCAATGTCAAGCTATGAAGGAAAAGTGAAGACACGTTTACTTTTCATATTTCATGACAGTTGGCTGAGACGGCCAAAACATGCGCTCGTGGAAACTTTTTTCAAAATCCACTTTGGGCTTGTAAGATGTTGTAAAGTGACTTTCTGTCACAATGCAGTACATGCACCTCAACACCCAACTTCATGAACACCACATCAGAGTGAATGATGCGACTGAACCGCGTGCGCTGGAGCCACCAGTGAGCGGCCAGTAGCTCATTGAGGCCCTTTGTGTTGTATGCGCTTGGTTTCAAGCTTCTAAGACCTTCCAATTTCAAGCTATGAAGGAAAAGTGAAGACACGTTTACTTTTCATATTTCATGACAGTTGGCTGAGACGGCCAAAACATGCGCTCGTGGAAACTTTTTTCAAAATCCACTTTGGGCTTGTAAGATGTTGTAAAGTGACTTTCTGTCACAATGCAGTACATGCACCTCAACACCCAACTTCATGAACACCACATCAGAGTGAATGATGCGACTGAACCGCGTGCGCTGGAGCCACCAGTGAGCGGCCAGTAGCTCATTGAGGCCCTTTGTGTTGTATGCGCTTGGTTTCAAGCTTCTAAGACCTTCCAATTTCAAGCTATGAAGGAAAAGTGAAGACACGTTTACTTTTCATATTTCATGACAGTTGGCTGAGACGGCCAAAACATGCGCTCGTGGAAACTTTTTTCAAAATCCACTTTGGGCTTGTAAGATGTTGTAAAGTGACTTTCTGTCACAATGCAGTACATGCACCTCAACACCCAACTTCATGAACACCACATCAGAGTGAATGATGCGACTGAACCGCGTGCGCTGGAGCCACCAGTGAGCGGCCAGTAGCTCATTGAGGCCCTTTGTGTTGTATGCGCTTGGTTTCAAGCTTCTAAGACCTTCCAATGTCAAGCTATGAAGGAAAAGTGAAGACACGTTTACTTTTCATATTTCATGACAGTTGGCTGAGACGGCCAAAACATGCGCTCGTGGAAACTTTTTTCAAAATCCACTTTGGGCTTGTAAGATGTTGTAAAGTGACTTTCTGTCACAATGCAGTACATGCACCTCAACACCCAACTTCATGAACACCACATCAGAGTGAATGATGCGACTGAACCGCGTGCGCTGGAGCCACCAGTGAGCGGCCAGTAGCTCATTGAGGCCCTTTGTGTTGTATGCGCTTGGTTTCAAGCTTCTAAGACCTTCCAATTTCAAGCTATGAAGGAAAAGTGAAGACACGTTTACTTTTCATATTTCATGACAGTTGGCTGAGACGGCCAAAACATGCGCTCGTGGAAACTTTTTTCAAAATCCACTTTGGGCTTGTAAGATGTTGTAAAGTGACTTTCTGTCACAATGCAGTACATGCACCTCAACACCCAACTTCATGAACACCACATCAGAGTGAATGATGCGACTGAACCGCGTGCGCTGGAGCCACCAGTGAGCGGCCAGTAGCTCATTGAGGCCCTTTGTGTTGTATGCGCTTGGTTTCAAGCTTCTAAGACCTTCCAATTTCAAGCTATGAAGGAAAAGTGAAGACACGTTTACTTTTCATATTTCATGACAGTTGGCTGAGACGGCCAAAACATGCGCTCGTGGAAACTTTTTTCAAAATCCACTTTGGGCTTGTAAGATGTTGTAAAGTGACTTTCTGTCACAATGCAGTACATGCACCTCAACACCCAACTTCATGAACACCACATCAGAGTGAATGATGCGACTGAACCGCGTGCGCTGGAGCCACCAGTGAGCGGCCAGTAGCTCATTGAGGCCCTTTGTGTTGTATGCGCTTGGTTTCAAGCTTCTAAGACCTTCCAATGTCAAGCTATGAAGGAAAAGTGAAGACACGTTTACTTTTCATATTTCATGACAGTTGGCTGAGACGGCCAAAACATGCGCTCGTGGAAACTTTTTTCAAAATCCACTTTGGGCTTGTAAGATGTTGTAAAGTGACTTTCTGTCACAATGCAGTACATGCACCTCAACACCCAACTTCATGAACACCACATCAGAGTGAATGATGCGACTGAACCGCGTGCGCTGGAGCCACCAGTGAGCGGCCAGTAGCTCATTGAGGCCCTTTGTGTTGTATGCGCTTGGTTTCAAGCTTCTAAGACCTTCCAATTTCAAGCTATGAAGGAAAAGTGAAGACACGTTTACTTTTCATATTTCATGACAGTTGGCTGAGACGGCCAAAACATGCGCTCGTGGAAACTTTTTTCAAAATCCACTTTGGGCTTGTAAGATGTTGTAAAGTGACTTTCTGTCACAATGCAGTACATGCACCTCAACACCCAACTTCATGAACACCACATCAGAGTGAATGATGCGACTGAACCGCGTGCGCTGGAGCCACCAGTGAGCGGCCAGTAGCTCATTGAGGCCCTTTGTGTTGTATGCGCTTGGTTTCAAGCTTCTAAGACCTTCCAATGTCAAGCTATGAAGGAAAAGTGAAGACACGTTTACTTTTCATATTTCATGACAGTTGGCTGAGACGGCCAAAACATGCGCTCGTGGAAACTTTTTTCAAAATCCACTTTGGGCTTGTAAGATGTTGTAAAGTGACTTTCTGTCACAATGCAGTACATGCACCTCAACACCCAACTTCATGAACACCACATCAGAGTGAATGATGCGACTGAACCGCGTGCGCTGGAGCCACCAGTGAGCGGCCAGTAGCTCATTGAGGCCCTTTGTGTTGTATGCGCTTGGTTTCAAGCTTCTAAGACCTTCCAATGTCAAGCTATGAAGGAAAAGTGAAGACACGTTTACTTTTCATATTTCATGACAGTTGGCTGAGACGGCCAAAACATGCGCTCGTGGAAACTTTTTTCAAAATCCACTTTGGGCTTGTAAGATGTTGTAAAGTGACTTTCTGTCACAATGCAGTACATGCACCTCAACACCCAACTTCATGAACACCACATCAGAGTGAATGATGCGACTGAACCGCGTGCGCTGGAGCCACCAGTGAGCGGGCAGTAGCTCATTGAGGCCCTTTGTGTTGTATGCGCTTGGTTTCAAGCTTCTAAGACCTTCCAATTTCAAGCTATGAAGGAAAAGTGAAGACACGTTTACTTTTCATATTTCATGACAGTTGGCTGAGACGGCCAAAACATGCGCTCGTGGAAACTTTTTTCAAAATCCACTTTGGGCTTGTAAGATGTTGTAAAGTGACTTTCTGTCACAATGCAGTACATGCACCTCAACACCCAACTTCATGAACACCACATCAGAGTGAATGATGCGACTGAACCGCGTGCGCTGGAGCCACCAGTGAGCGGCCAGTAGCTCATTGAGGCCCTTTGTGTTGTATGCGCTTGGTTTCAAGCTTCTAAGACCTTCCAATGTCAAGCTATGAAGGAAAAGTGAAGACACGTTTACTTTTCATATTTCATGACAGTTGGCTGAGACGGCCAAAACATGCGCTCGTGGAAACTTTTTTCAAAATCCACTTTGGGCTTGTAAGATGTTGTAAAGTGACTTTCTGTCACAATGCAGTACATGCACCTCAACACCCAACTTCATGAACACCACATCAGAGTGAATGATGCGACTGAACCGCGTGCGCTGGAGCCACCAGTGAGCGGCCAGTAGCTCATTGAGGCCCTTTGTGTTGTATGCGCTTGGTTTCAAGCTTCTAAGACCTTCCAATTTCAAGCTATGAAGGAAAAGTGAAGACACGTTTACTTTTCATATTTCATGACAGTTGGCTGAGACGGCCAAAACATGCGCTCGTGGAAACTTTTTTCAAAATCCACTTTGGGCTTGTAAGATGTTGTAAAGTGACTTTCTGTCACAATGCAGTACATGCACCTCAACACCCAACTTCATGAACACCACATCAGAGTGAATGATGCGACTGAACCGCGTGCGCTGGAGCCACCAGTGAGCGGCCAGTAGCTCATTGAGGCCCTTTGTGTTGTATGCGCTTGGTTTCAAGCTTCTAAGACCTTCCAATGTCAAGCTATGAAGGAAAAGTGAAGACACGTTTACTTTTCATATTACCCAAACTTCCATGAACCACCACAATCAGAGTGACATGATGCGACTGAACTGCGCTGCGCAGTGGAGGCCACCAGGTGATGCGGCTTGTTGATTCTGACAGTTGGCTGAGACGCCAACGCTCGTGGAAACTTTTCAAAATCCACTTTGGGCTGTATGTTGTAGTGACTTCTTCACAAGCAGACATGCACCAACACCCAACTTCAAGAACACCACACAGAGTGAATGATGCGACTGAACCGCTGCGCTGGCCACCAGTGAGCGGCCAGTCCCCTTGTATGCGCTTGTTCAAGCTTCTAAGACCTTCCAATTCAGCTATGAAGGAAAAGGAAACACGTTACTTTTTCATATTTCATGACAGTTGCTGAGAGGACCGTGTAAGATGTTGTAAAGTGACTTTCTGTCACAATGCAGTACATGCACCTCAACACCCAACTTCATGAACACCACATCAGAGTGAATGATGCGACTGAACTGCGTGCGCTGGAGCCACCAGTGAGCGGCCAGTAGCTCATTGAGGCCCTTTGTGTTGTATGCGCTTGGTTTCAAGCTTCTAAGACCTTCCAATTTCAAGCTATGAAGGAAAAGTGAAGACACGTTTACTTTTCATATTTCATGACAGTTGGCTGAGACGGCCAAAACATGCGCTCGTGGAAACTTTTTTCAAAATCCACTTTGGGCTTGTAAGATGTTGTAAAGTGACTTTCTGTCACAATGCAGTACATGCACCTCAACACCCAACTTCATGAACACCACATCAGAGTGAATGATGCGACTGAACCGCGTGCGCTGGAGCCACCAGTGAGCGGCCAGTAGCTCATTGAGGCCCTTTGTGTTGTATGCGCTTGGTTTCAAGCTTCTAAGACCTTCCAATTTCAAGCTATGAAGGAAAAGTGAAGACACGTTTACTTTTCATATTTCATGACAGTTGGCTGAGACGGCCAAAACATGCGCTCGTGGAAACTTTTTTCAAAATCCACTTTGGGCTTGTAAGATGTTGTAAAGTGACTTTCTGTCACAATGCAGTACATGCACCTCAACACCCAACTTCATGAACACCACATCAGAGTGAATGATGCGACTGAACCGCGTGCGCTGGAGCCACCAGTGAGCGGCCAGTAGCTCATTGAGGCCCTTTGTGTTGTATGCGCTTGGTTTCAAGCTTCTAAGACCTTCCAATTTCAAGCTATGAAGGAAAAGTGAAGACACGTTTACTTTTCATATTTCATGACAGTTGGCTGAGACGGCCAAAACATGCGCTCGTGGAAACTTTTTTCAAAATCCACTTTGGGCTTGTAAGATGTTGTAAAGTGACTTTCTGTCACAATGCAGTACATGCACCTCAACACCCAACTTCATGAACACCACATCAGAGTGAATGATGCGACTGAACCGCGTGCGCTGGAGCCACCAGTGAGCGGCCAGTAGCTCATTGAGGCCCTTTGTGTTGTATGCGCTTGGTTTCAAGCTTCTAAGACCTTCCAATTTCAAGCTATGAAGGAAAAGTGAAGACACGTTTACTTTTCATATTTCATGACAGTTGGCTGAGACGGCCAAAACATGCGCTCGTGGAAACTTTTTTCAAAATCCACTTTGGGCTTGTAAGATGTTGTAAAGTGACTTTCTGTCACAATGCAGTACATGCACCTCAACACCCAACTTCATGAACACCACATCAGAGTGAATGATGCGACTGAACCGCGTGCGCTGGAGCCACCAGTGAGCGGCCAGTAGCTCATTGAGGCCCTTTGTGTTGTATGCGCTTGGTTTCAAGCTTCTAAGACCTTCCAATTTCAAGCTATGAAGGAAAAGTGAAGACACGTTTACTTTTCATATTTCATGACAGTTGGCTGAGACGGCCAAAACATGCGCTCGTGGAAACTTTTTTCAAAATCCACTTTGGGCTTGTAAGATGTTGTAAAGTGACTTTCTGTCACAATGCAGTACATGCACCTCAACACCCAACTTCATGAACACCACATCAGAGTGAATGATGCGACTGAACCGCGTGCGCTGGAGCCACCAGTGAGCGGCCAGTAGCTCATTGAGGCCCTTTGTGTTGTATGCGCTTGGTTTCAAGCTTCTAAGACCTTCCAATTTCAAGCTATGAAGGAAAAGTGAAGACACGTTTACTTTTCATATTTCATGACAGTTGGCTGAGACGGCCAAAACATGCGCTCGTGGAAACTTTTTTCAAAATCCACTTTGGGCTTGTAAGATGTTGTAAAGTGACTTTCTGTCACAATGCAGTACATGCACCTCAACACCCAACTTCATGAACACCACATCAGAGTGAATGATGCGACTGAACCGCGTGCGCTGGAGCCACCAGTGAGCGGCCAGTAGCTCATTGAGGCCCTTTGTGTTGTATGCGCTTGGTTTCAAGCTTCTAAGACCTTCCAATTTCAAGCTATGAAGGAAAAGTGAAGACACGTTTACTTTTCATATTTCATGACAGTTGGCTGAGACGGCCAAAACATGCGCTCGTGGAAACTTTTTTCAAAATCCACTTTGGGCTTGTAAGATGTTGTAAAGTGACTTTCTGTCACAATGCAGTACATGCACCTCAACACCCAACTTCATGAACACCACATCAGAGTGAATGATGCGACTGAACCGCGTGCGCTGGAGCCACCAGTGAGCGGCCAGTAGCTCATTGAGGCCCTTTGTGTTGTATGCGCTTGGTTTCAAGCTTCTAAGACCTTCCAATTTCAAGCTATGAAGGAAAAGTGAAGACACGTTTACTTTTCATATTTCATGACAGTTGGCTGAGACGGCCAAAACATGCGCTCGTGGAAACTTTTTTCAAAATCCACTTTGGGCTTGTAAGATGTTGTAAAGTGACTTTCTGTCACAATGCAGTACATGCACCTCAACACCCAACTTCATGAACACCACATCAGAGTGAATGATGCGACTGAACCGCGTGCGCTGGAGCCACCAGTGAGCGGCCAGTAGCTCATTGAGGCCCTTTGTGTTGTATGCGCTTGGTTTCAAGCTTCTAAGACCTTCCAATTTCAAGCTATGAAGGAAAAGTGAAGACACGTTTACTTTTCATATTTCATGACAGTTGGCTGAGACGGCCAAAACATGCGCTCGTGGAAACTTTTTTCAAAATCCACTTTGGGCTTGTAAGATGTTGTAAAGTGACTTTCTGTCACAATGCAGTACATGCACCTCAACACCCAACTTCATGAACACCACATCAGAGTGAATGATGCGACTGAACCGCGTGCGCTGGAGCCACCAGTGAGCGGCCAGTAGCTCATTGAGGCCCTTTGTGTTGTATGCGCTTGGTTTCAAGCTTCTAAGACCTTCCAATTTCAAGCTATGAAGGAAAAGTGAAGACACGTTTACTTTTCATATTTCATGACAGTTGGCTGAGACGGCCAAAACATGCGCTCGTGGAAACTTTTTTCAAAATCCACTTTGGGCTTGTAAGATGTTGTAAAGTGACTTTCTGTCACAATGCAGTACATGCACCTCAACACCCAACTTCATGAACACCACATCAGAGTGAATGATGCGACTGAACCGCGTGCGCTGGAGCCACCAGTGAGCGGCCAGTAGCTCATTGAGGCCCTTTGTGTTGTATGCGCTTGGTTTCAAGCTTCTAAGACCTTCCAATTTCAAGCTATGAAGGAAAAGTGAAGACACGTTTACTTTTCATATTTCATGACAGTTGGCTGAGACGGCCAAAACATGCGCTCGTGGAAACTTTTTTCAAAATCCACTTTGGGCTTGTAAGATGTTGTAAAGTGACTTTCTGTCACAATGCAGTACATGCACCTCAACACCCAACTTCATGAACACCACATCAGAGTGAATGATGCGACTGAACCGCGTGCGCTGGAGCCACCAGTGAGCGGCCAGTAGCTCATTGAGGCCCTTTGTGTTGTATGCGCTTGGTTTCAAGCTTCTAAGACCTTCCAATTTCAAGCTATGAAGGAAAAGTGAAGACACGTTTACTTTTCATATTTCATGACAGTTGGCTGAGACGGCCAAAACATGCGCTCGTGGAAACTTTTTTCAAAATCCACTTTGGGCTTGTAAGATGTTGTAAAGTGACTTTCTGTCACAATGCAGTACATGCACCTCAACACCCAACT
Organism: Sardina pilchardus; assembly: GCF_963854185.1. Classification (NCBI taxonomy): domain Eukaryota; kingdom Metazoa; phylum Chordata; class Actinopteri; order Clupeiformes; family Clupeidae; genus Sardina; species Sardina pilchardus. The sequence continues at coordinate 48,244 of NW_026910970.1, forward strand.
TCATGAACACCACATCAGAGTGAATGATGCGACTGAACCGCGTGCGCTGGAGCCACCAGTGAGCGGCCAGTAGCTCATTGAGGCCCTTTGTGTTGTATGCGCTTGGTTTCAAGCTTCTAAGACCTTCCAATTTCAAGCTATGAAGGAAAAGTGAAGACACGTTTACTTTTCATATTTCATGACAGTTGGCTGAGACGGCCAAAACATGCGCTCGTGGAAACTTTTTTCAAAATCCACTTTGGGCTTGTAAGATGTTGTAAAGTGACTTTCTGTCACAATGCAGTACATGCACCTCAACACCCAACTTCATGAACACCACATCAGAGTGAATGATGCGACTGAACCGCGTGCGCTGGAGCCACCAGTGAGCGGCCAGTAGCTCATTGAGGCCCTTTGTGTTGTATGCGCTTGGTTTCAAGCTTCTAAGACCTTCCAATTTCAAGCTATGAAGGAAAAGTGAAGACACGTTTACTTTTCATATTTCATGACAGTTGGCTGAGACGGCCAAAACATGCGCTCGTGGAAACTTTTTTCAAAATCCACTTTGGGCTTGTAAGATGTTGTAAAGTGACTTTCTGTCACAATGCAGTACATGCACCTCAACACCCAACTTCATGAACACCACATCAGAGTGAATGATGCGACTGAACCGCGTGCGCTGGAGCCACCAGTGAGCGGCCAGTAGCTCATTGAGGCCCTTTGTGTTGTATGCGCTTGGTTTCAAGCTTCTAAGACCTTCCAATTTCAAGCTATGAAGGAAAAGTGAAGACACGTTTACTTTTCATATTTCATGACAGTTGGCTGAGACGGCCAAAACATGCGCTCGTGGAAACTTTTTTCAAAATCCACTTTGGGCTTGTAAGATGTTGTAAAGTGACTTTCTGTCACAATGCAGTACATGCACCTCAACACCCAACTTCATGAACACCACATCAGAGTGAATGATGCGACTGAACCGCGTGCGCTGGAGCCACCAGTGAGCGGCCAGTAGCTCATTGAGGCCCTTTGTGTTGTATGCGCTTGGTTTCAAGCTTCTAAGACCTTCCAATTTCAAGCTATGAAGGAAAAGTGAAGACACGTTTACTTTTCATATTTCATGACAGTTGGCTGAGACGGCCAAAACATGCGCTCGTGGAAACTTTTTTCAAAATCCACTTTGGGCTTGTAAGATGTTGTAAAGTGACTTTCTGTCACAATGCAGTACATGCACCTCAACACCCAACTTCATGAACACCACATCAGAGTGAATGATGCGACTGAACCGCGTGCGCTGGAGCCACCAGTGAGCGGCCAGTAGCTCATTGAGGCCCTTTGTGTTGTATGCGCTTGGTTTCAAGCTTCTAAGACCTTCCAATTTCAAGCTATGAAGGAAAAGTGAAGACACGTTTACTTTTCATATTTCATGACAGTTGGCTGAGACGGCCAAAACATGCGCTCGTGGAAACTTTTTTCAAAATCCACTTTGGGCTTGTAAGATGTTGTAAAGTGACTTTCTGTCACAATGCAGTACATGCACCTCAACACCCAACTTCATGAACACCACATCAGAGTGAATGATGCGACTGAACCGCGTGCGCTGGAGCCACCAGTGAGCGGCCAGTAGCTCATTGAGGCCCTTTGTGTTGTATGCGCTTGGTTTCAAGCTTCTAAGACCTTCCAATTTCAAGCTATGAAGGAAAAGTGAAGACACGTTTACTTTTCATATTTCATGACAGTTGGCTGAGACGGCCAAAACATGCGCTCGTGGAAACTTTTTTCAAAATCCACTTTGGGCTTGTAAGATGTTGTAAAGTGACTTTCTGTCACAATGCAGTACATGCACCTCAACACCCAACTTCATGAACACCACATCAGAGTGAATGATGCGACTGAACCGCGTGCGCTGGAGCCACCAGTGAGCGGCCAGTAGCTCATTGAGGCCCTTTGTGTTGTATGCGCTTGGTTTCAAGCTTCTAAGACCTTCCAATTTCAAGCTATGAAGGAAAAGTGAAGACACGTTTACTTTTCATATTTCATGACAGTTGGCTGAGACGGCCAAAACATGCGCTCGTGGAAACTTTTTTCAAAATCCACTTTGGGCTTGTAAGATGTTGTAAAGTGACTTTCTGTCACAATGCAGTACATGCACCTCAACACCCAACTTCATGAACACCACATCAGAGTGAATGATGCGACTGAACCGCGTGCGCTGGAGCCACCAGTGAGCGGCCAGTAGCTCATTGAGGCCCTTTGTGTTGTATGCGCTTGGTTTCAAGCTTCTAAGACCTTCCAATTTCAAGCTATGAAGGAAAAGTGAAGACACGTTTACTTTTCATATTTCATGACAGTTGGCTGAGACGGCCAAAACATGCGCTCGTGGAAACTTTTTTCAAAATCCACTTTGGGCTTGTAAGATGTTGTAAAGTGACTTTCTGTCACAATGCAGTACATGCACCTCAACACCCAACTTCATGAACACCACATCAGAGTGAATGATGCGACTGAACCGCGTGCGCTGGAGCCACCAGTGAGCGGCCAGTAGCTCATTGAGGCCCTTTGTGTTGTATGCGCTTGGTTTCAAGCTTCTAAGACCTTCCAATTTCAAGCTATGAAGGAAAAGTGAAGACACGTTTACTTTTCATATTTCATGACAGTTGGCTGAGACGGCCAAAACATGCGCTCGTGGAAACTTTTTTCAAAATCCACTTTGGGCTTGTAAGATGTTGTAAAGTGACTTTCTGTCACAATGCAGTACATGCACCTCAACACCCAACTTCATGAACACCACATCAGAGTGAATGATGCGACTGAACCGCGTGCGCTGGAGCCACCAGTGAGCGGCCAGTAGCTCATTGAGGCCCTTTGTGTTGTATGCGCTTGGTTTCAAGCTTCTAAGACCTTCCAATTTCAAGCTATGAAGGAAAAGTGAAGACACGTTTACTTTTCATATTTCATGACAGTTGGCTGAGACGGCCAAAACATGCGCTCGTGGAAACTTTTTTCAAAATCCACTTTGGGCTTGTAAGATGTTGTAAAGTGACTTTCTGTCACAATGCAGTACATGCACCTCAACACCCAACTTCATGAACACCACATCAGAGTGAATGATGCGACTGAACCGCGTGCGCTGGAGCCACCAGTGAGCGGCCAGTAGCTCATTGAGGCCCTTTGTGTTGTATGCGCTTGGTTTCAAGCTTCTAAGACCTTCCAATTTCAAGCTATGAAGGAAAAGTGAAGACACGTTTACTTTTCATATTTCATGACAGTTGGCTGAGACGGCCAAAACATGCGCTCGTGGAAACTTTTTTCAAAATCCACTTTGGGCTTGTAAGATGTTGTAAAGTGACTTTCTGTCACAATGCAGTACATGCACCTCAACACCCAACTTCATGAACACCACATCAGAGTGAATGATGCGACTGAACCGCGTGCGCTGGAGCCACCAGTGAGCGGCCAGTAGCTCATTGAGGCCCTTTGTGTTGTATGCGCTTGGTTTCAAGCTTCTAAGACCTTCCAATTTCAAGCTATGAAGGAAAAGTGAAGACACGTTTACTTTTCATATTTCATGACAGTTGGCTGAGACGGCCAAAACATGCGCTCGTGGAAACTTTTTTCAAAATCCACTTTGGGCTTGTAAGATGTTGTAAAGTGACTTTCTGTCACAATGCAGTACATGCACCTCAACACCCAACTTCATGAACACCACATCAGAGTGAATGATGCGACTGAACCGCGTGCGCTGGAGCCACCAGTGAGCGGCCAGTAGCTCATTGAGGCCCTTTGTGTTGTATGCGCTTGGTTTCAAGCTTCTAAGACCTTCCAATTTCAAGCTATGAAGGAAAAGTGAAGACACGTTTACTTTTCATATTTCATGACAGTTGGCTGAGACGGCCAAAACATGCGCTCGTGGAAACTTTTTTCAAAATCCACTTTGGGCTTGTAAGATGTTGTAAAGTGACTTTCTGTCACAATGCAGTACATGCACCTCAACACCCAACTTCATGAACACCACATCAGAGTGAATGATGCGACTGAACCGCGTGCGCTGGAGCCACCAGTGAGCGGCCAGTAGCTCATTGAGGCCCTTTGTGTTGTATGCGCTTGGTTTCAAGCTTCTAAGACCTTCCAATTTCAAGCTATGAAGGAAAAGTGAAGACACGTTTACTTTTCATATTTCATGACAGTTGGCTGAGACGGCCAAAACATGCGCTCGTGGAAACTTTTTTCAAAATCCACTTTGGGCTTGTAAGATGTTGTAAAGTGACTTTCTGTCACAATGCAGTACATGCACCTCAACACCCAACTTCATGAACACCACATCAGAGTGAATGATGCGACTGAACCGCGTGCGCTGGAGCCACCAGTGAGCGGCCAGTAGCTCATTGAGGCCCTTTGTGTTGTATGCGCTTGGTTTCAAGCTTCTAAGACCTTCCAATTTCAAGCTATGAAGGAAAAGTGAAGACACGTTTACTTTTCATATTTCATGACAGTTGGCTGAGACGGCCAAAACATGCGCTCGTGGAAACTTTTTTCAAAATCCACTTTGGGCTTGTAAGATGTTGTAAAGTGACTTTCTGTCACAATGCAGTACATGCACCTCAACACCCAACTTCATGAACACCACATCAGAGTGAATGATGCGACTGAACCGCGTGCGCTGGAGCCACCAGTGAGCGGCCAGTAGCTCATTGAGGCCCTTTGTGTTGTATGCGCTTGGTTTCAAGCTTCTAAGACCTTCCAATTTCAAGCTATGAAGGAAAAGTGAAGACACGTTTACTTTTCATATTTCATGACAGTTGGCTGAGACGGCCAAAACATGCGCTCGTGGAAACTTTTTTCAAAATCCACTTTGGGCTTGTAAGATGTTGTAAAGTGACTTTCTGTCACAATGCAGTACATGCACCTCAACACCCAACTTCATGAACACCACATCAGAGTGAATGATGCGACTGAACCGCGTGCGCTGGAGCCACCAGTGAGCGGCCAGTAGCTCATTGAGGCCCTTTGTGTTGTATGCGCTTGGTTTCAAGCTTCTAAGACCTTCCAATTTCAAGCTATGAAGGAAAAGTGAAGACACGTTTACTTTTCATATTTCATGACAGTTGGCTGAGACGGCCAAAACATGCGCTCGTGGAAACTTTTTTCAAAATCCACTTTGGGCTTGTAAGATGTTGTAAAGTGACTTTCTGTCACAATGCAGTACATGCACCTCAACACCCAACTTCATGAACACCACATCAGAGTGAATGATGCGACTGAACCGCGTGCGCTGGAGCCACCAGTGAGCGGCCAGTAGCTCATTGAGGCCCTTTGTGTTGTATGCGCTTGGTTTCAAGCTTCTAAGACCTTCCAATTTCAAGCTATGAAGGAAAAGTGAAGACACGTTTACTTTTCATATTTCATGACAGTTGGCTGAGACGGCCAAAACATGCGCTCGTGGAAACTTTTTTCAAAATCCACTTTGGGCTTGTAAGATGTTGTAAAGTGACTTTCTGTCACAATGCAGTACATGCACCTCAACACCCAACTTCATGAACACCACATCAGAGTGAATGATGCGACTGAACCGCGTGCGCTGGAGCCACCAGTGAGCGGCCAGTAGCTCATTGAGGCCCTTTGTGTTGTATGCGCTTGGTTTCAAGCTTCTAAGACCTTCCAATTTCAAGCTATGAAGGAAAAGTGAAGACACGTTTACTTTTCATATTTCATGACAGTTGGCTGAGACGGCCAAAACATGCGCTCGTGGAAACTTTTTTCAAAATCCACTTTGGGCTTGTAAGATGTTGTAAAGTGACTTTCTGTCACAATGCAGTACATGCACCTCAACACCCAACTTCATGAACACCACATCAGAGTGAATGATGCGACTGAACCGCGTGCGCTGGAGCCACCAGTGAGCGGCCAGTAGCTCATTGAGGCCCTTTGTGTTGTATGCGCTTGGTTTCAAGCTTCTAAGACCTTCCAATTTCAAGCTATGAAGGAAAAGTGAAGACACGTTTACTTTTCATATTTCATGACAGTTGGCTGAGACGGCCAAAACATGCGCTCGTGGAAACTTTTTTCAAAATCCACTTTGGGCTTGTAAGATGTTGTAAAGTGACTTTCTGTCACAATGCAGTACATGCACCTCAACACCCAACTTCATGAACACCACATCAGAGTGAATGATGCGACTGAACCGCGTGCGCTGGAGCCACCAGTGAGCGGCCAGTAGCTCATTGAGGCCCTTTGTGTTGTATGCGCTTGGTTTCAAGCTTCTAAGACCTTCCAATTTCAAGCTATGAAGGAAAAGTGAAGACACGTTTACTTTTCATATTTCATGACAGTTGGCTGAGACGGCCAAAACATGCGCTCGTGGAAACTTTTTTCAAAATCCACTTTGGGCTTGTAAGATGTTGTAAAGTGACTTTCTGTCACAATGCAGTACATGCACCTCAACACCCAACTTCATGAACACCACATCAGAGTGAATGATGCGACTGAACCGCGTGCGCTGGAGCCACCAGTGAGCGGCCAGTAGCTCATTGAGGCCCTTTGTGTTGTATGCGCTTGGTTTCAAGCTTCTAAGACCTTCCAATTTCAAGCTATGAAGGAAAAGTGAAGACACGTTTACTTTTCATATTTCATGACAGTTGGCTGAGACGGCCAAAACATGCGCTCGTGGAAACTTTTTTCAAAATCCACTTTGGGCTTGTAAGATGTTGTAAAGTGACTTTCTGTCACAATGCAGTACATGCACCTCAACACCCAACTTCATGAACACCACATCAGAGTGAATGATGCGACTGAACCGCGTGCGCTGGAGCCACCAGTGAGCGGCCAGTAGCTCATTGAGGCCCTTTGTGTTGTATGCGCTTGGTTTCAAGCTTCTAAGACCTTCCAATTTCAAGCTATGAAGGAAAAGTGAAGACACGTTTACTTTTCATATTTCATGACAGTTGGCTGAGACGGCCAAAACATGCGCTCGTGGAAACTTTTTTCAAAATCCACTTTGGGCTTGTAAGATGTTGTAAAGTGACTTTCTGTCACAATGCAGTACATGCACCTCAACACCCAACTTCATGAACACCACATCAGAGTGAATGATGCGACTGAACCGCGTGCGCTGGAGCCACCAGTGAGCGGCCAGTAGCTCATTGAGGCCCTTTGTGTTGTATGCGCTTGGTTTCAAGCTTCTAAGACCTTCCAATTTCAAGCTATGAAGGAAAAGTGAAGACACGTTTACTTTTCATATTTCATGACAGTTGGCTGAGACGGCCAAAACATGCGCTCGTGGAAACTTTTTTCAAAATCCACTTTGGGCTTGTAAGATGTTGTAAAGTGACTTTCTGTCACAATGCAGTACATGCACCTCAACACCCAACTTCATGAACACCACATCAGAGTGAATGATGCGACTGAACCGCGTGCGCTGGAGCCACCAGTGAGCGGCCAGTAGCTCATTGAGGCCCTTTGTGTTGTATGCGCTTGGTTTCAAGCTTCTAAGACCTTCCAATTTCAAGCTATGAAGGAAAAGTGAAGACACGTTTACTTTTCATATTTCATGACAGTTGGCTGAGACGGCCAAAACATGCGCTCGTGGAAACTTTTTTCAAAATCCACTTTGGGCTTGTAAGATGTTGTAAAGTGACTTTCTGTCACAATGCAGTACATGCACCTCAACACCCAACTTCATGAACACCACATCAGAGTGAATGATGCGACTGAACCGCGTGCGCTGGAGCCACCAGTGAGCGGCCAGTAGCTCATTGAGGCCCTTTGTGTTGTATGCGCTTGGTTTCAAGCTTCTAAGACCTTCCAATTTCAAGCTATGAAGGAAAAGTGAAGACACGTTTACTTTTCATATTTCATGACAGTTGGCTGAGACGGCCAAAACATGCGCTCGTGGAAACTTTTTTCAAAATCCACTTTGGGCTTGTAAGATGTTGTAAAGTGACTTTCTGTCACAATGCAGTACATGCACCTCAACACCCAACTTCATGAACACCACATCAGAGTGAATGATGCGACTGAACCGCGTGCGCTGGAGCCACCAGTGAGCGGCCAGTAGCTCATTGAGGCCCTTTGTGTTGTATGCGCTTGGTTTCAAGCTTCTAAGACCTTCCAATTTCAAGCTATGAAGGAAAAGTGAAGACACGTTTACTTTTCATATTTCATGACAGTTGGCTGAGACGGCCAAAACATGCGCTCGTGGAAACTTTTTTCAAAATCCACTTTGGGCTTGTAAGATGTTGTAAAGTGACTTTCTGTCACAATGCAGTACATGCACCTCAACACCCAACTTCATGAACACCACATCAGAGTGAATGATGCGACTGAACCGCGTGCGCTGGAGCCACCAGTGAGCGGCCAGTAGCTCATTGAGGCCCTTTGTGTTGTATGCGCTTGGTTTCAAGCTTCTAAGACCTTCCAATTTCAAGCTATGAAGGAAAAGTGAAGACACGTTTACTTTTCATATTTCATGACAGTTGGCTGAGACGGCCAAAACATGCGCTCGTGGAAACTTTTTTCAAAATCCACTTTGGGCTTGTAAGATGTTGTAAAGTGACTTTCTGTCACAATGCAGTACATGCACCTCAACACCCAACTTCATGAACACCACATCAGAGTGAATGATGCGACTGAACCGCGTGCGCTGGAGCCACCAGTGAGCGGCCAGTAGCTCATTGAGGCCCTTTGTGTTGTATGCGCTTGGTTTCAAGCTTCTAAGACCTTCCAATTTCAAGCTATGAAGGAAAAGTGAAGACACGTTTACTTTTCATATTTCATGACAGTTGGCTGAGACGGCCAAAACATGCGCTCGTGGAAACTTTTTTCAAAATCCACTTTGGGCTTGTAAGATGTTGTAAAGTGACTTTCTGTCACAATGCAGTACATGCACCTCAACACCCAACTTCATGAACACCACATCAGAGTGAATGATGCGACTGAACCGCGTGCGCTGGAGCCACCAGTGAGCGGCCAGTAGCTCATTGAGGCCCTTTGTGTTGTATGCGCTTGGTTTCAAGCTTCTAAGACCTTCCAATTTCAAGCTATGAAGGAAAAGTGAAGACACGTTTACTTTTCATATTTCATGACAGTTGGCTGAGACGGCCAAAACATGCGCTCGTGGAAACTTTTTTCAAAATCCACTTTGGGCTTGTAAGATGTTGTAAAGTGACTTTCTGTCACAATGCAGTACATGCACCTCAACACCCAACTTCATGAACACCACATCAGAGTGAATGATGCGACTGAACCGCGTGCGCTGGAGCCACCAGTGAGCGGCCAGTAGCTCATTGAGGCCCTTTGTGTTGTATGCGCTTGGTTTCAAGCTTCTAAGACCTTCCAATTTCAAGCTATGAAGGAAAAGTGAAGACACGTTTACTTTTCATATTTCATGACAGTTGGCTGAGACGGCCAAAACATGCGCTCGTGGAAACTTTTTTCAAAATCCACTTTGGGCTTGTAAGATGTTGTAAAGTGACTTTCTGTCACAATGCAGTACATGCACCTCAACACCCAACTTCATGAACACCACATCAGAGTGAATGATGCGACTGAACCGCGTGCGCTGGAGCCACCAGTGAGCGGCCAGTAGCTCATTGAGGCCCTTTGTGTTGTATGCGCTTGGTTTCAAGCTTCTAAGACCTTCCAATTTCAAGCTATGAAGGAAAAGTGAAGACACGTTTACTTTTCATATTTCATGACAGTTGGCTGAGACGGCCAAAACATGCGCTCGTGGAAACTTTTTTCAAAATCCACTTTGGGCTTGTAAGATGTTGTAAAGTGACTTTCTGTCACAATGCAGTACATGCACCTCAACACCCAACTTCATGAACACCACATCAGAGTGAATGATGCGACTGAACCGCGTGCGCTGGAGCCACCAGTGAGCGGCCAGTAGCTCATTGAGGCCCTTTGTGTTGTATGCGCTTGGTTTCAAGCTTCTAAGACCTTCCAATTTCAAGCTATGAAGGAAAAGTGAAGACACGTTTACTTTTCATATTTCATGACAGTTGGCTGAGACGGCCAAAACATGCGCTCGTGGAAACTTTTTTCAAAATCCACTTTGGGCTTGTAAGATGTTGTAAAGTGACTTTCTGTCACAATGCAGTACATGCACCTCAACACCCAACTTCATGAACACCACATCAGAGTGAATGATGCGACTGAACCGCGTGCGCTGGAGCCACCAGTGAGCGGCCAGTAGCTCATTGAGGCCCTTTGTGTTGTATGCGCTTGGTTTCAAGCTTCTAAGACCTTCCAATTTCAAGCTATGAAGGAAAAGTGAAGACACGTTTACTTTTCATATTTCATGACAGTTGGCTGAGACGGCCAAAACATGCGCTCGTGGAAACTTTTTTCAAAATCCACTTTGGGCTTGTAAGATGTTGTAAAGTGACTTTCTGTCACAATGCAGTACATGCACCTCAACACCCAACTTCATGAACACCACATCAGAGTGAATGATGCGACTGAACCGCGTGCGCTGGAGCCACCAGTGAGCGGCCAGTAGCTCATTGAGGCCCTTTGTGTTGTATGCGCTTGGTTTCAAGCTTCTAAGACCTTCCAATTTCAAGCTATGAAGGAAAAGTGAAGACACGTTTACTTTTCATATTTCATGACAGTTGGCTGAGACGGCCAAAACATGCGCTCGTGGAAACTTTTTTCAAAATCCACTTTGGGCTTGTAAGATGTTGTAAAGTGACTTTCTGTCACAATGCAGTACATGCACCTCAACACCCAACTTCATGAACACCACATCAGAGTGAATGATGCGACTGAACCGCGTGCGCTGGAGCCACCAGTGAGCGGCCAGTAGCTCATTGAGGCCCTTTGTGTTGTATGCGCTTGGTTTCAAGCTTCTAAGACCTTCCAATTTCAAGCTATGAAGGAAAAGTGAAGACACGTTTACTTTTCATATTTCATGACAGTTGGCTGAGACGGCCAAAACATGCGCTCGTGGAAACTTTTTTCAAAATCCACTTTGGGCTTGTAAGATGTTGTAAAGTGACTTTCTGTCACAATGCAGTACATGCACCTCAACACCCAACTTCATGAACACCACATCAGAGTGAATGATGCGACTGAACCGCGTGCGCTGGAGCCACCAGTGAGCGGCCAGTAGCTCATTGAGGCCCTTTGTGTTGTATGCGCTTGGTTTCAAGCTTCTAAGACCTTCCAATTTCAAGCTATGAAGGAAAAGTGAAGACACGTTTACTTTTCATATTTCATGACAGTTGGCTGAGACGGCCAAAACATGCGCTCGTGGAAACTTTTTTCAAAATCCACTTTGGGCTTGTAAGATGTTGTAAAGTGACTTTCTGTCACAATGCAGTACATGCACCTCAACACCCAACTTCATGAACACCACATCAGAGTGAATGATGCGACTGAACCGCGTGCGCTGGAGCCACCAGTGAGCGGCCAGTAGCTCATTGAGGCCCTTTGTGTTGTATGCGCTTGGTTTCAAGCTTCTAAGACCTTCCAATTTCAAGCTATGAAGGAAAAGTGAAGACACGTTTACTTTTCATATTTCATGACAGTTGGCTGAGACGGCCAAAACATGCGCTCGTGGAAACTTTTTTCAAAATCCACTTTGGGCTTGTAAGATGTTGTAAAGTGACTTTCTGTCACAATGCAGTACATGCACCTCAACACCCAACTTCATGAACACCACATCAGAGTGAATGATGCGACTGAACCGCGTGCGCTGGAGCCACCAGTGAGCGGCCAGTAGCTCATTGAGGCCCTTTGTGTTGTATGCGCTTGGTTTCAAGCTTCTAAGACCTTCCAATTTCAAGCTATGAAGGAAAAGTGAAGACACGTTTACTTTTCATATTTCATGACAGTTGGCTGAGACGGCCAAAACATGCGCTCGTGGAAACTTTTTTCAAAATCCACTTTGGGCTTGTAAGATGTTGTAAAGTGACTTTCTGTCACAATGCAGTACATGCACCTCAACACCCAACTTCATGAACACCACATCAGAGTGAATGATGCGACTGAACCGCGTGCGCTGGAGCCACCAGTGAGCGGCCAGTAGCTCATTGAGGCCCTTTGTGTTGTATGCGCTTGGTTTCAAGCTTCTAAGACCTTCCAATTTCAAGCTATGAAGGAAAAGTGAAGACACGTTTACTTTTCATATTTCATGACAGTTGGCTGAGACGGCCAAAACATGCGCTCGTGGAAACTTTTTTCAAAATCCACTTTGGGCTTGTAAGATGTTGTAAAGTGACTTTCTGTCACAATGCAGTACATGCACCTCAACACCCAACTTCATGAACACCACATCAGAGTGAATGATGCGACTGAACCGCGTGCGCTGGAGCCACCAGTGAGCGGCCAGTAGCTCATTGAGGCCCTTTGTGTTGTATGCGCTTGGTTTCAAGCTTCTAAGACCTTCCAATGTCAAGCTATGAAGGAAAAGTGAAGACACGTTTACTTTTCATATTTCATGACAGTTGGCTGAGACGGCCAAAACATGCGCTCGTGGAAACTTTTTTCAAAATCCACTTTGGGCTTGTAAGATGTTGTAAAGTGACTTTCTGTCACAAATGCAGTACATGCACCTCAACACCCAACTTCATGAACACCACATCAGAGTGAATGATGCGACTGAACCGCGTGCGCTGGAGCCACCAGTGAGCGGCCAGTAGCTCATTGAGGCCCTTTGTGTTGTATGCGCTTGGTTTCAAGCTTCTAAGACCTTCCAATGTCAAGCTATGAAGGAAAAGTGAAGACACGTTTACTTTTCATATTTCATGACAGTTGGCTGAGACGGCCAAAACATGCGCTCGTGGAAACTTTTTTCAAAATCCACTTTGGGCTTGTAAGATGTT
>NW_026910971.1:0-1000 GCF_963854185.1 Sardina pilchardus
CAGCAGCATGGAGAAGCCGCCGGAACAGCTGGCGGCAGAACTTGATCCACTCGGGGGTGGTGGGGGGTGGGGTCAGAGCGTTGGGGCCGTCACGCAGAAGATACTCGGCCGCCTTTGCATTGGTCAGACCCTGCACACACACACACACACACACACACACACACATGGGGTTAGTGTGTGTGTCTGGTCACACCCTGTATGTAATTGACTGCTTTTGTGTTGTCTTTCTGGGTGATTGTACAGTACATTTGTATGATGTGACACGTGTGTGTGTGTGTGTGTGTGTGTGTGTGTGTGTGTGTGTGTGTGTGTGTGTGTGTGTGTGTGTGTGTGTTGTAGTGAATATTATACCTGTCAGTATATAGGCCTCAAATAAGTTTGTGTGTGTGTGTGTGTGTGTGTGTGGGCACAGCAGGGGCTGGGTTGAGCTGGATGGAGACACACTGACATCAAGTGGCCATACAGGGGTACTGCAGCCCTGTCACACTCACCTGCCACGATATCTGTGTTGAATTTACGGCAACATTCTTCAACAGACATCTTGTGTTCTGTCTGTGAGAGAGAGAGAGAGAGAGAGAGAGAGAGAGAGAGAGAGAGAGAGAGGGAGTGAGAGAGAGAGAGAGAGTCACCCATTAAAGCAGATCATTCTGTCTCGTAAACATGAATCTCATAACTCAGTTTGTCCTAGTGAATGTGTGTGTGTGTATGTACTGTATGTGTGTGTGTGTGTGTGTGTGTGTATCTCACCAAAGCGACTTCCTTCTTCAGCTCGTCCATGTCTTTGGCGTCCTTCTTCTTCTTGTCATCTTTGTCCTGCGTGGTGGCCACGCGGTAGCTGTCTGACCGGCCGTACTGGACACCGAGGGAGAGAGAGATGTCAATACACACACACGTCAAACACACACACACACACACACACACACACGTCAAACACACACACACACACACATCTCAAACACATACACACTGTCTGACCGGCCGTACTGGACACAGAGGGAGA
>NW_026910972.1:5000-9415 GCF_963854185.1 Sardina pilchardus
AAGCAAGATAGATAGACCTGACTGCGTGGCTGTGCCGAACAGATAAATCAATTAAAATGACCTGATCTGACAAGCGTTTGCATTGTGCTGCCATCCACTGGGATTAATACTCTTTCGATGCCGGCACCCGCAAGCCTCTCTGAGTTTGTGTCAAACAAACCTGCCTCCTCTCAAAAAACGAACCACCATCTCAGAGTTTCGGGCTCCTGGAGTTGAGCGAAGCAACAGTTTTCGGTCTCTTATCTCCGGCGAGCTATCAGCTGTTGTTGTTATTGTTGTGGTAGTTGTTGTTTTTGTTTCCCCTGATTGTTGTGAACTGGGCTGAGTCATTGGGGAGCTCCGCGGGGCCCGGCGGCGAGGGAGGGGGTTGGAGATGGCCCGAGTCATTACCAGAGATGGCGCAGCAGATTAGAACCACATCCACTTGATGGCAGGCTAACGAGCACCTCATCTTGGACAAACCAATCGCTGAGCGCTGCTCGTTAGCTAACGAGCGCCGCTGCTCGTTAGGGGAGCGGGCACGCACAGGGAGGGCTGATCAGCTCACTCTGTTCCTCTCATTGTACCGCTGTCTCTCCCACACTGCGCTCTCCTCCAGTGATAGTTACAGTATCTACTACATTAACCTCCCTCCTCTCTCTCTCTCTCTCTCTCTCTACTCTCTTTCCTTCTCTCCTTCTCTGTCACTCTTTCCTCTGTGTTCCCTGTCCTACTTGTTCCACTACTCACCAACTCACTCTACCCTGTTATCATTCTTTCTCTTTAACTACTTCACTCTCTCTCTCGCTCTCCCTCTCTCTCTTTCTCTCTCTCTCGCTCTCTCTGTATGCAATACTCTGTATCACTGATAGATGCAGTCGATAGCGTAACAATCTCCCTCATCGCTCTTTGGCTATCTCTCTTCCGCTAATGTCTATATACTTCTATCTGTTTGAATGACCTCTCTCTCTCTTTAACTACTTCTCCCTCTCTCTCTCTCAGCATGTATCTTCCCCCTCATCTATCTATCTCTCTCTCTCTCTCTCTCTCCCATCCTCGTCTCTCCTGTCCTTAATGTAGAGGGGGCTGCCTGCGAGGGCTGGGGGAGAGAGAGAGGGAGGGATAGAGGGAGAGAGAGAGAGATAGAGAGGGAGGGAAGAGAGAAGAGGCTGAGGCTGAGCCTTGAGGAGGTTTAATATAGAAGCTCTTACAGGGACATATATCACACAGACACAGACACACACACACACACACACACACACACACACACACACACACACACACCAGTCGATCCGTGACAGTGTAGGGACACTTCATACATGCCAAATGAGAGAGAGAGATGGAGAGAGAGAGAGAGATGGAGAGAGAGTAATGTTCGTGGAAATGTGCATGCCTACACTTAACACCAGCTACTCTCTCTCATCCACTCTCCTTCTCTCACTCTGAATCCCTCATACATTGCTCAGCACACACACACCCAGCAAGGTCCCACAGCAGAACTGGCTAACAAAGGTCACCCTTCTGGTGCCTGGAAGAATAATAACCCCACTCGCAGCCTTGCTAGACTTTTATCATTCACGCACCGTACCTCAGCTGCCGTATGGCCTTCATCACACCTTATAGCGCACACACACACACACACACACACACACACACACACACACACACACACACACACACACACACACACACACAAAAACGTGTGTCTAGGCCCGCCGCATCCATTAGACAATGCAGCTGTGAGGTATCAGAGGCAGAAAAAAGCATGTGTGATTTGCTGTGGGAATACATTCTGCTCACAGCATCCAGCTTTGGCCACACATGTAAAACGCTGAGTTCTCCTGGGCCTCACCGAGCCCTCCGGTTCAGCTATTAGTTCTCCTAATGTGATCAATCACAGAAGGTGAGCTGGAGGGAGGAAGAGAGAGAGGGAGGGAGAGAGAGAGGGAGAGAGAGAGGATGGAGGGAAAGAGGAAGAGAGATGGAGAGAGAGATAGAGTGTCTCCTCTGATCTAGCCAATCCAGGCCGGTCCTTCAACGGCGTGGCATTTATGACTCACTGCATATCTAAATGAGGACGACGTTTTTATGGAGCTCCTCTTTCAGGAGCACATAAAACATGAGAGGGTGAATTTGAAGAGGGGATTCCTCTTGTGCTGCGCTGTGCATTTGTGTGTGTGTGTGTGTGTGTGTTAGTGTGTGTGTGTGTGTGTGTGTGTGTGTGTGTGTGTGTGTGTGTGTGTGTGTGTGTGTGTGTGTGTGTATGGGTATGTGTGAATGTGTGTGCATTTGCCTGTGTGCTGTCTGTGTGCTACAACGCTTGTTTATTCATTTCTGTATTTATATATATATAAAAAAAACAGCTAGACGGGGAAAAAAAAACAATAATTCCTCTGGTAAGCCCCATCGTAACATGACAGCATTATGTAGCAAAATGGGTTAACCTGCATTATTGCACCGAACAATGAAATACGACCTACATTTGTACAAAACAAATATTTTCCAGAGATGTGGAGATTTCAAGAGGCGCTTGGAGAGCTCATTTCGAATGGACCACCAAATGAACGTGCGCTTGCTCAATAGCCGGTCGATTGGCATTGATATTCAAGGCAGGCTGGAGGTCCACTTTTCACATATTTACCTGAGCTGAGGCCACTGAACTCTTCACTGAAATGGTGCAACAAGCTCGTGCCACTGACTGTGGAGTAATGACTGGAGATCGAAACTCGGGAAGAGGACGTGAGGAAGTCGTCCTTTGTGTCTTCCTCTTGCTGCACAAAGCGCTCCACTTTGAAACTTTCAAAAAGCGAGGGCTAACCTTCTCTGGTTAGAAGAAAAAAAAACACTCGGTCTTCGAGTAAAAGTAGTTTTCCTACTTGCTCAAGGGTCAGCATAGTTACTGTACACGCGCACACACACACACACACACACACACACACACACACACACACACACACACACACACACACACACACACACACATCCTCGTTCTGACCTTCTGTGGATGCCATCCCATTATATTCTGAAAGATGCGCAAAAATCCAGCGGTCAATCACTGGAAGAACCTCAAGCCCCACTTTTCCAGTGTGCCACTAAACGACACGCAATCTAGCCCCTACTGACATCACTAAGAGCTGTCATGTCAGCTGCCGCTCAGAGTCTCATCTGCTTTAGCCTCGGCCATGTGTCCTACTAAAGCCTGGACACGCGGCTGCCCTAAATTAATGAGGGAAGAAGACGTCCACTCCCTCTCCTTAATCAAGTCGTCAGAGAGGCAGCGCACTTTATTAGAACCGCTGTCAGGCCAACTCAGGCCTCTGTCACTCTGTTTGCCTTTCCTGCCTCCGACCAAAAAAAGAAAAAAGGACAGAGAAAAAAGAGGGCTGAATTTTTCATGATTTATTGAAGGAACTTTAGAGCGGCTCTTTGCTTAAGCATTAGTACAAAACTCTCAGATGTTGGCGCAAAAAGGCTTTTTTTTTTTTTGCGACTGATATCTTCCCTTTCTCATTTTTAATGATGAAACGCGACAAAATGGAGTGAGAGACCACAGAAGATGAAGAAGGGAAAGAGAGTGTCGAGAAGACAGAGGCAAATATTGAGATTTAGTGGGCAGATAAAAAGGTGGAAAGAGAAACATGGCGACTAAGAGAGTGGGGGAGAAAGAAAAAGAGAGGGAGGGGGAGAAAAAAAGAGGGAGGAGGAAAAGGGTGGAAGTATATAGGCGATGGATAAGAGACCCACTGGCCACCGTCTATGCGGCACTTTCTCCACAGCTGGAAATAAGACGGCGTGAGTCCCACAGCGTGAGGAGGGAGGGAGCAAGAGGGCTTTTGTCCTTAAAAATGGACAATTTCTCCTGCAGAGAAGATGAGAGGGAAGAGGAGAGGTGGAGAGGGGGTGAGTAGGGGGGGAGAAGAGGAGGGGAGGGGAGGGGAGAAACTGATAAACAGCAGAGGGAGAGATGGAGAGAGAGGGAGATGGGGGGAGGGAGGGAGAGAAGGAGGTCAGGGAGGGCAGCAGCTAAAAGGAATGGTTTCTAGAGGCTGGAGAAGAGGGTACCACTTTCCTAATAATGTGATGACTCCTTGACTGCCACTCTCTCTCACTCTTTCTTTCTTTCTTTCTTTCTTTCTTTTTCTGCTACAATCTCTCTCTGTGTGTCTCACTCTCTCCTCCTTCTCTCTGTTCCTTCCTTCTTTCTCTCTCTCTGTCCCTCATCTTCTATATCCCTCTTTCCCTGTCCTTTTTTTCCATATCTAGTTCACTCTGAGCTCCTTTCTTTGCTCTCTAATTTGGAACCTCTCACTCTTCTGTCCCTTTGACATGTCACATGTGGCACATCCCAGCAGGTAGCCAATCCTAGAGCCCCAGTCCACTGAAGCCGTGCCAAATTTGGGCAACATCCCCCACATTCTCCAGCTACTACTACCTGG
>NW_026910973.1:10000-22021 GCF_963854185.1 Sardina pilchardus
GATATCTAGTAAAAATGCTTAGCCTAATGGTTGAACTTCTTCGATGCGCTAGAGTTTGATTTGGCCTATGCTGCCCTTCAACCTTTCACATGCGACCACCAATTGACTTTTTCTTAAAATTAGAAGGAAAATAAATAGATAAATAATTAAATATACAGTGCCTATAGAAAGTTATCATACCCTTTTGAAATAGTTACTTTTTTTGTCTTACAGCCTGAAATCAAAACCCATTTAAAAAAAAAATCGTTTCCAGTTTTATTTACAAATGTAGCTGTACAACATCAAAATAATGAAAAAAAAGTCAACAGTTCTGAAAATTAATAAAAAATTAAAAACTAGAATAACAGGGTTGGAAAAGTCATCATACCCCTGACTTAATACTTTGTAAAGCTTCCTTTTGCTTTCATTACAGCCATCAATCTGTTTGGATATGTCTCTATTATAGCTTTGCACACCTAGATAGGGGAATATTTGCCCAATTTTCCGTGCAGAAATGTTAAAATTTAGTCAAATTCTGTGGGGAATGGCGATGGACTGCTCTCTTCAAGTCAATCCACATATTTTCTATAGAATTTAAGTCAGGGCTCTGACTTTGCCACTCAAGGATATTCACCATCCTATCCTTAAGCCACTGCTTTGTTCTTTTGGCAGTATGTTTAGGATTTTTGTCGTGTTGGAAGGCGAATGACCTCCCCATCCTCAGCTGTTTAGGAGAGGGACGCAGGTTTTCCTCAAGAATTTTGGTGTACTTGGCAGCATCCATTTTCCCTTCTATCCTGACCAATTGCCCAGTCCCCGCTGAAGAGAAACATCCCCAAAACATAATGTTGCCCCCACCATGCTTCAAAGTAGGTATGGTGTGTTTTGGGTGTGTTTGGGTGTGTATACTGTGTTTGGTTAGCGCCTGGAGCTCAGTTCAAAAACTTCAATCTTAGTCTCCAAAAAGTTCGATCTTAGTCTCATCTGACCATATAAGCTTTTTCCACATGGTAGCAGAATATTCCAGATGTGTTTTTGCACTGAACTCCAAGCGCAATGTTTGGCGAAAACCAACACAGTACACCACCCAAAACACACCATACCTAGTGTGAAGCATGGTGGGGGCAACATTATGTTGTGGGGATGTTTCTTTTCAGCAGGAACTGGGCAATTGGTCAGGATAGAAGGGAAAATGGATGCTGCCAAGTACACCCACATTCTTAAGGAAAACCTGCGTTCCTCTCCTAGACAGCTGAGGATGGGGAGGTCATTCGCCTTCCAACACAACAATAATCCTAAACATACTGCCAAAAGAACAAAGCAGTGGCTTAAGGATAGGATGGTGAATATCCTTGAGTGGCAAAGTCAGAGCCCTGACTTAAATCCTATAGAAAATATGTGAATTGACTTGAAGAGAGCAGTCCATCGCCATTCCCTACAGAATTTGACTAAATTTTAACATTTCTGTACGGAAAATCGGGCAAATATTCCCCTGTCTAGGTGTGCAAAGCTATAATAGAGACATGTCCAAACAGATTGATGGCTGTAATGAAAGCAAAAGGAAGCTTTACAAAGTATTAAGTCAGGGGTATGATGACTTTTCCAACCCTGTTATTCTAGTTTTTAATTTTTTATTAATTTTCAGAACTGTTGACTTTTTTTTCATTATTTTGATGTTGTACAGCTAAATTTGTCAATAAAACTGGAAAAGATTTTTTTAAAAATGGGTTTTGATTTCAGGCTGTAATACAAAAAAAGTAACTATTTCAAAAGGGTATGATGACTTTCTATAGGCACTGTATATATATATATATATGGGGCGGGCTGGGGTGGGGGACCAATCAGGCGCAGTATATGCCAGCGTGGAGTGGCACAGCTGTACTGCCCATACCCGACCTCACTGAGTGGGTGATGGATCATGTGTACCCCCCTCCCCACACACACACACACACACACACACACACACACCCCACCCTGAGCTGGGCGCTGTTTGCAGGGTAGCACATGGCACAGCACGGCAATCTGCATGCTAATGTGGCCGCTATCTGCATCAGATAGGAATAGAAATTTACGAATTAACCCAAATACCCGGTGCTGGACGGAGGGGCCTCTACTGCGCCGGGCTAATTTGGTTAGGACGGGATGACTGTGGGTCATCTAGCGCAATCAATCACATGGAGAGCCCAAAATGATATCATTAGCAAGGAAGAAATGGACGAGAAAAGGAGAGGAGGAGAGAGAGAGAGAGAGAGAGAGAGAGAGAGAGAGAGAGAGAAAGAGAGAGGGGTGAGGAATGTATTGAAAAGGAGAGGAGGAGAGAGAGAGAGAGAGAGAGAGAGAGAGAGAGAGAGAGGTGAGGAATGTATTGATCAAAATTAGAAACGGTTTCACCGTCGGCACCCCTGCTTCAGATTGCTGCGGCTCCTTAATTTCCACTTGGCTCCAGCCTCCTTCTTGGAAACTGTCAATTTTGGTTTGAATAATGCATACGTGTGTTGACACGGCTGCTTGCTGGCCTAAGGAAGACTAGTTATCCTTAAGCACACTGAAGCAAAGACTTTAGACCTCGTTTTACATATAAATTAGAGTTACTTGACTTTTCAAAATTACTTTTCTAACAACCTCATTATATTATTTTTGAGACTGTACATTTACTGTAGTCAGTAGTAGAGAAAACTAAGCAGGCCTCCTGAAATTTTTTTTCAATAAATCCTTGTTTGCTGTTTGTGCTTCATGTATCTTATTCATCAGTTCAATATGGGGAAAGTAGTAGTGAAATCTGTGTGTACCTGTTATTTAACAAATCATGGAGACACTGTTATTGTCTCAATAAGTGTCTGGGCACATTGAAAATACCATTCAAAGAAAATCCATGTTGAAATAGCCTCCTGCAATCATGTTCAGTAGAATATAAAAGAATTATGTTGAATGGATTGTCCATTGTATTGTTTTCCTTGGCAACCAAGAATGGATTCCCAGCTGTGCAGAATGTTGCCGTCGTAGCTATCAGTGTGATGCGCGTGATTTTAGTTGGTTTAGTGTCTTTTTTTGTCTTGCCTTGTTCGAACAATGGCCTCATTGGGGATAATATAATGGTCTCAGGTGTGTCTGAAGGGGTGTTTGTGGAGGCTTGCATGGACATGCTCTGTAAGACCCAGTGCTGACAGAAACTGGGGAATGTGGGAATATGATTCCCCTGCTCTGTGCTCTTCTCCTCCAACATTTCACTGTTTTATTCTTTCGCTTCCTCCCTATCTCTGTATCCCTCATTCTCTCTATGCCTCTCTCTCTCCCTCTCCCTCTCCCTCTCCATCCCTCCATCCCTCCCTCCCTCCCTCCCTCCTCCCTATGAGCCATCTCATTTGTGAAATTCATTTTCCTGTCAGCATGGCTCAGTCTCTAATTCATCCCCTATGATTCTTCATGTCGGGGCCATAATGCCCTTCTCTGCGCGGCATCTCACAGGCCCATTATCTGGACTGATAGGGACAGACTCTTAGTACTTGGTCTGGTCTCCTCTCTTTCTCTCTCTCTCTGTGTGTGTGTGTGTGTGTGTGTGTGTGTGTGTGTGTGTGTGTGTGTGTGTGTGTGTGTAGGGTACTAGCATAGTAATCAACCCATCCAAAGAGTCCCATCACAATCAGGACACAGAAATCATCCCTGATGGATTTAGTGTCCCTCTGTGTGCGATAAGGGGGCCGGGGCTCACGCGGAGACGACGCCGTGTGTTCCTATTAGGAGGCAGAGAGACGGAGCAGATGCATCCATCGCCGCCACCATTCAGTGCCTTTAATAAGGCCAAGGGCCGGCGAGAGCCTGTCAAAAGCGCCGGGGATAGGGGAAGAAAAAGGCAAGAAAGAAAACGGAAAAGGAGGGGGGGGATCTCGACATGCTCGGGCTACAAAATGGCCCCCAGATTCTCTGTCATGACATGACCGTAAGCACATTAACTTGAGTGGTTGTAAAAAAGCAAGCGCCGGAGAGAGACAGCCACTGAGGATGATGCACTGCCTCGTCGGGCTCTGTTGTCATCAGTGATCTGAATGAAACGTTGACGTGTACGGGCACAGATCAGTTAATTTGCTGTAAATTCCAAACGACACAGCCTCTGTTCAGACAGGCACTGCATATACAGCCTAAGACCACAGATTCATGCATTTATTTTACACAGAAAAATACACATATACCCACATGCACCAAGGCTATAGCATACCCCTATATACAGTAGATGCATAAGTCAATAGGCTGCAGCACCTTCCATTGAGTTCAGTATTGATAAGGCCAGAGATCCTATACAGCACTGACTGCTGGGCTATTGGAGTAGCAAATGAGGCATGTTATTAACGGCCAATGGTGCAGAGGTTGTATGAAAACCAAATGAACCAGCTAACTGTAATAAGTCCCCAGCTGCATATATATACTTTCTACCGCACTTAAATAGTTTCCATAGACATCAACTCAAATATGATTATCTCAACGGAGATACGGACCTTGTCAGAAAAGTAAATCAGAGCTGAATTTTAAGCTATCAGAGCACTCCGACAGACTCCGACAGATAGGACGGAAGATGGATCCAATTACAATACCCTATGGTCCGCTATTTTGGGCTAGGGTAATAGTTTAGAAATACAAATAGTTTAAATCTAATATTGTGTAATGTTGTGTATGATGATGATATGACGATCCTGAAACCTGATCTGTGCGTTTCAACAATAGCTTTCCCCTTTAGGCAATCATCAATACTTCATGTGTCCATCCCTAAAAAGTGAGTCAGTTCATGCAGCTTGTTTTCAAAGTGTGATGCTAACTACCAAGCTCAAAGACCACAACCTGATGCATTTTTAAACAGTCAAGGGTTGCAACCGAAGGTTAAAATATAATCAGCCAATAACTGTAGCCATCCAAAAAGATTGCATTACCTGTGGTACATGCATAATACATGGTGCACATCTGAAATACTCTCCAACCTCCGACGTTCGGAATGCAAGCCTTTCAAAACAGATGGAGGTGTTAGAACTGGCATCCTCTGTTTTTGAATACTGAGAGCGTTGACAGCATATATTGGTTCGTGTGTCTATGATGACTGAATTTAAAATTCCTTCAACGGTGGAGTTAAATCAAAGACTTTACTTATTGAATGTCGTTCAGCTTTAAAATGCAATCTTTCTGAACCAGTTTGTGCAGCTTTTCACAGTATTAGACGTATCACTGGTGGCGTTTTGGGAGATTCTTCCGCTCTTCTCTCTCATCTCTCATCTCTCTCTCTCTCTCTCTCTCTCTCTCTCTCTCTCTCTCTCTCTCTCTCTCTCTCTCTCTCTCTCTCCCTCTCCCTCTCTCTGTCTCACTCTCTCTCTCTCTCTCTCTCTCTCTCTCTCTCTCTCAAATTCAAATTCAAATTCATTGTGCTTTATTGGCATGACTGTTGAGGTTACAATATTGCCAAAGCATTACAAGTAATAATAATAATAATAATAGCAATAATAATAATAGTAATAACAATAATGAACAAAACTTAAAACAGGTGACAATAATAGTAATTATAAGGGGGGGGGGGAGAGGGGGGGAAAAATAGACAAATAAATGTAAAGAGAAAATAAAGATAAGACAAATCAATAAACAACAGTAGGGGGTGGAATCACTGGCTTACGGTTGCATTTCGTCTTTCGTGACAGGCTAATACAAATTTTGCAGCTATCAGTATCTCTCTCTCTCTCTCTCTCTCTCTCTCTGTCACCATCACACCATCTTCCTCTCTTCAAGCTTCAAAAGGAAAAACTCAGTCAGTCATCATTATTGCTGGGAAGCAAGCAATGAATAAACAAGCAGCAGGCCTTTTCAAGTTCAGAGCTGGGGCTGCATATACAGTAATGGGGGACACATATAATCCCAAGCCATGTCTAAAATTGTAAATTCAATCCACTCCTGGAAGAATGTAAGGCTGAGAATGTCTCTCTCTCTCTCCCCTCTCTCTCTCTCTCTCTCTCTCTCTCTCTCTCTCTCTCTCTCTCTCTCTCTCTCTCTCTCTCTCTCTCTCTCTCTCTCTCTCTCTCTCTCTCTCTCTCCCTTTTTCTTTCATATCAATTCGAAATTCAAAAATTGCTTTATTAGAAAGACAAGGTCACTCCTATTGCCAAAGCAGTTTTATTATTTAATTCAGCATCTGAACATGTACATACAGTATCAATAGATTTCCATTGTTAGAAATACAACGTGGGTGTGTATGCATGCATGTATTGTATGTGCAATTATATCTCTTTCTCCTCTCTTTTACACCTCTCTCACCTAGTATGGATGTGTCTTACCTGCACTCTTAAAATGAATGATCTCTGTGTCCAGATAGGGACAACACAGTTTGTGTTATTTCCAACACATTGCTTTTGTTATTTGTTACACAGTATGTGTTGAAAATAACACAAATGTGTTGTTTTTTTTTTTTAACACATCTCTGTGTCCAGACTGGGACTACACAGTTTGTGTTTGTTTCCAACACATTTGTCTTAAGAGTGTATGTTTATGTCGTTGTTAGGCCTTTCTCTCTTTTCCTGCCTGTCTGTGTGTGTATATACTGTACAGTATATTTAGCAGAATAGCAGCTTTTCTTTTGTTTAAACTTTGTTTTCTTTAATTCCTTCTGTCATGTGTTTGCTGTTTAAATGAACTCATTCTTCACCCACAGAATGTCTTAAATAATGAGGGGTTAGGTTTACATGTTGAGCTCACAGCGTACTGTATGCACAGACAGTTTAAAGAGAGGAGAGAGTAAAGGGAAAAGAGCTTTCTTGTGTGGTCAGTCTCTTCCCATATAGAATTGGCTATTTCAGATATACTGTTTGCAGCGCGTGTCTCCAGGGATAAACCTGGACTTGCCGTGGAGTCTTGGATGACAAGACCCAGAGGAGTTGTAAATGCTCCTTTGCCCTTAAAGAACTGAAGATGTAGCGAGGAACAAGGCCTGACAGGAGAAGAAGGAGGTGGTAGGGGAGGTGTGTGCTTGTGTGTAGGAGCATGGTGAAAGCACCTTTCCTCTTGCCTTAACAAGAATTAAAAAACAAACAACCCAGCATTATCCCTTTGTGTTCCCGGGACATAAATTAACACCTGCTTGCTGGTGCTTGACATGCATTAAACATGGCCTTGTTTTAAATGGACTCATGCGGAGTTCCACGTAATTAGCTCTCTGCTCGAGCGAAAGTTTCTCACCGCAACGAGAAGTCTCTTGGTGAAAGTTGTGCGGACCAAAATGAGCACACATCAACCATGTACAACCACCTCTCAGAGATCTCCTGCAGGAATTCTCACCGTTTCTTTTTTTTCCCCATGCAAGTAACCATATGTGGTTCATTATAAAATGGCTGAAAATCATCACTAGTGGAATATTTCAATTAGGGCTAAAGGTTGTGATTCTGCAAGCTGTGATTCTGATGAAAGGTTGTTGACTTTTGAGCTCATCAGTCAATCAAATAACACCCCTCCCTTCTGTGCTCCTGAACCAACATGTTCATTTGCTGGGGTGACTCATACTCATAGTCATAGTCAGTATCTTTTCCCCATTCACAGTATCTAATAGACAGCTAAAGGACCATCTGGAGCAATTTTCCAATTTCATAAAAACTGTATTGCATTCTGTATTGCACAAGTTCACCTAAAAAGCAACGTTTTGACGAGGCATCTGCAGGAACTGAGCATTTGGTTCCATTTTATTTTCTATCACAATAATCAATTGTTGCAGTGTTTTAATCTGTTTTCAGTATTTTCTCAAACTACTATGAATAAACATACTGTACATATGCTTCAAACTCTAGACCATCTCACTATGTTGCACTATTCATAAGCTGCATTTGTTTTTGCAGTAAGAGCACCAGGAAGATAGTTGTAATAAAGACTTAAGCTTGTTCTGTTGAGATGTCTTGTTCTGGATTTATGCTTTTGGACACATCAAACCCTTGGCATTAGGACAGTTTCCAATTCTATTTAAAATAGCCGGAGGCACTCTTGAACAAGGCACCATCATCAATATTCATGAACATGCTGTATTTTGGGACTGAGATGTTGATTTTGAGTGAATTTTGTTTACAAAGGAAAGAGAAAACTAAATAGCAATAAATTATAATCTGTTTATTCCTTGTTTGTTTGTTTTTTCATAGACGGGCCCCTCGGTCCACGCGGACTAGTGGAAGCCACGGAGATGTGCACCCAGGAGTGTCTGGTCCTCGGCCACTCTGACAACTGCTGGATGCCCCCGAGTCTTGGCTCCTTCCAGTCGCCCAAGTCACCCGTCTCCACCTTCGCCCACGAGAAGGACTGGTCCAAAGACAAGCTCCTCAACGGCCATACCCTCACCCGCAGCTGGAAGAACGACGGGGGCCGGGACCAGTTCGGCGGCGGTGAGCGCAAGCAGTTTGGCAGCTCGGAGGGACACTTCAACAGCAGCGCGCACATGGCGGACATCCCGCTGGCCAGCCTGAAGTCCTACCAGCCCACCTGTGGCCCTGACAGCCCTAAGGAACAGCAGCTATAAGGGCGGACGCTTGTCCTGTCCGCAGTGGCCCGACTCTCGCCAGCTGTCTTGTCGATGTAGATCTATAGCATTTTTTCAATTTTTTTTGTTCCTTTTTCCATTTTTGGAGTTCTTGATTGTTGCTTTTCTTACTTTTTTCTTCTTGATTTTTTCTCGATTTTTTTTCCTACTTTTAATTCAGGTGGACGCTATACCCGCTCTGTGATAGTCGCGTGTGTGGAATTTTAGACTGCTAAGTTAGAATTGTGCTTGCGCCGGAAAGTATACTATGCGACTTCTTCATCGATGGTACCACTGACCTTTCCTCTCCTGAGTTTGTAATTTTTTTGCATTTCCGTGATTCTTCTCTATGAAACTCAAGGGATTTGCTGCAACATTTAAACTCACAAGTATATTGGTACCTTGTGCGTACCTCACCATGGACATGGATGGGAAGGCTCTACAGTAAAAATCATGACAAACTGAGGATGGGATATTCATATATTAAACAGTTAAAAAATATATGGCTGACCAATATATACAAATATTGTGATGTGGTTGTACTTGAGCTGTTTTGAGGACTATATTAATCTACACTGTCAAAGAAAATTGGAATTACAATTACGAGAGCATTGTACTAATTACACTGTAAGTGGACACTCGTTTAGTCTGTCATTGTTGGTGTGTTTGTAAATAGGACTTGATACTAACCAGTTTTATGTACTTGTAATATTCACATGGAATAGACCATTGCTGTCGTTAATTATGTTTCCCTTTCTTTCTTTTTTTTTCTTTTTTAAATACCTTGTTTGGTTTAAGTCTATTGGGTTTCCTATTGGTGTCAACAAGCCAGAAGAGACTGTGTGATTAAACTGTTTTTCCTTTCCTGACAGAAAAAAAAATCTAAAAGAAGTCTTGTGAATGAAGAACACAGATTATGAATCATGAAATTGCACAATACTGTTCAAATCTGCATACCATCAACTATGGCAACAAACCTGGCAAACTTATTTTTTCAAACTATTTTGTATTATTGATGTATAAGCTCGATTTCTACTTACGGCAAAAGAAAAGCGTGATGTCTTTTCCTCTAAACAAACAAAAAAGGCAAAATGATGTAACAGTTCAACAGCAATATATTTGTAAATGGCTAAATATTTTATTTAACTTAAAAAAAACACTATTGTAAAGGTTAAATCAGTCATGTCATTGAAGTAAAATTAGTGTTCGCGACCTCTGAATTAGAATTTTTCAATCATAAATGTTCATTCTGTCCAGTCTGCTATGTGGGGAAGAGTTGGTGTATACTCGCGATCTCATATGCTGTGCCTTCATAACGAGATTCCAAGCATTGTACTGTGCAGAGGATCCATGCTAGCGAGCAGGCAGTCCTCTGTGGTGGCTTCTTATGCCGTTCACAGTGAATGTTTGGCACAAACCAACACATTTTCTCACCAGGAAAACACAAAAGAAGAAAAATATCAAAGAAAAAGAAAAAAAAAAAGAATTCATGACTGAGATAACTGACTCAATCATGCACACACACACACACACACACGCACACACACACACACACACACACACACACACACACACACACACACACACACACACAAAAGCACATACACAGACAGACCACAAACACAGAGACACACACACAAACACACACACACACATAGACATAGACACACATGGTCCAAAACGCATGTGAATAAAATAAGTCAAGCATTTGTATGTGGGTGGGGAGGTTAGAAAAATGGGGAGAGGGAGCTGTGTGTTTTTGGCCATGTGATTTCTGTTTCTATTTCTTTCTCTCTGTCTTTATTTTCTCTTCCTTTTTTTCAAACCCTTCGCAAGGCATGGCAGCCAACTGAAACACACACATGAAAAGCATGCTTAAAAAAGAGAAAGCTTTAAATTGATTCCTTATTATGTTATATGAAAAATTTGACTTTCATGCCTTTCTCTGGTTCTGTTGAAGAGGGTTTAATTAGTCCACGAGGAAAGACATTTTGTACAGCACCTCCGCGTTTTATGTCACAGTATAAAGGAGAAGAAAAAATGGAGAAAAATAAGTGGGATGGAGTGAGTTGCTTAACTGCAGTATGTTTGTCAGTTGTGAGGGTGTTTGACATCATAGATATTTAAACAGTTAATCCTTGTTACTGCTCTACAGGTATCCAGCTATTGCAATAAATGTTTTAAATATCTGTATGCCTGCTTTGTGTGTTCAATTGAAATGTACACCATCTATAATGGACCACCTATTTTTCAGCTTAAATCTGAACTGTCTGGAATATTGACTATGTGATTATGTATTCATTATTAAAACAATGCATTCCATTATATCTATTTAGCAGATGCCATCATGCAAAGAGAATTACAGTACATTGTATATACCCGTAATTTCCCGACTATTAGCCGCGGATTATACATTGATTTTGCAAAATTTCTTCAGCTATGAGGTTAATACAGGGGGGCAGTTAATATGGCGTTAATATGGTTTTGTTTCTTTTAACTTGCATAAAACACTGTCCTGCGGCTTATACAATTATATGCGGGAAATTACTGTATATATCCGTATCGCCACCCATAGTTGGAAGTGAGGCCTATGGATGTGACTTGAGGTGTGTTGGGTGCTGCTTTCCTGCTGAACTACAGTGTGTGTTTTTTCCCCAGTGTTGAAATATTTTAGTTGATATTCTTAAATCAATCAGAGGCTTGAAGGGATGCAGGCATGTGTTTCCAAAGTAAGCTGCAACATTTTGTCCTTATGCCAACAGGCAGAAATCTGAGGAGAAGCGTGGTGGGAGTGGATCGCACAACTGGGGCAATGTGAAGGATGAAGCTAAGTATGTTTGTCGCACACATCCATTTCCCCTTCCAAAGACTTTCATCGCTAAAAGTATTCTAGTCTTCCCTGTAGTAGTATCTACACCGACCTGTCACCAGCTGTGTAACACTCTGTTATTTCTCTGTTGCCAAGTCTAGAATTTAGTTTTGCATGCTCAGCGTAACCAGTAGCAAAGAAATGCTTTAGTGGAACAGAATGACACGGCTCGGTGAATGGTGTGCTGTGTTTCGTGTTGCAGTGAACAGGACGCGACGGCTACCAATGAGGAAACCCATGAAGGAGAGGAACATGCGCCTGCTGACTCTGAAAATAAGTGAGTGTGCCTCTCTAATATGCCCCAACGCAGTGACCCCAATGTATACGAGCAGTATGTGCTTGACACACAGCAGCGTCTGTCTTGTGGTTGTGATGAAATTAGTGTGAATAATGTGGTTAAGAGGGGGAGGAGACTGTTAAGCATTTGGGCATTGTGTGTCTTCATCTATTCCTGAAGGGAAAATGAAGCGGAGGAAGTGAAGGAAGAGGGACCTAAGGAAATGACCCTGGACGAGTGGAAGGCTATGCAGAACAAGGAGCGCACCAAGGTGGAGTTCAACATCCGCAAGCCCAACGAAGGCAACGACGGCCAATGGAAGAAGGGATACGTGCTGCACAAGTCCAAGAGCGAGGATGTCGCCGTGGTAAGAGCGTG
>NW_026910974.1:0-84061 GCF_963854185.1 Sardina pilchardus
CCAGTAGCTCATTGAGGCCCTTTGTGTTGTATGCGCTTGGTTTCAAGCTTCTAAGACCTTCCAATTTCAAGCTATGAAGGAAAAGTGAAGACACGTTTACTTTTCATATTTCATGACAGTTGGCTGAGACGGCCAAAACATGCGCTCGTGGAAACTTTTTTCAAAATCCACTTTGGGCTTGTAAGATGTTGTAAAGTGACTTTCTGTCACAATGCACTACATGCACCTCAACACCCAACTTCATGAACACCACATCAGAGTGAATGATGCGACTGAACCGCGTGCGCTGGAGCCACCAGTGAGCGGCCAGTAGCTCATTGAGGCCCTTTGTGTTGTATGCGCTTGGTTTCAAGCTTCTAAGACCTTCCAATTTCAAGCTATGAAGGAAAAGTGAAGACACGTTTACTTTTCATATTTCATGACAGTTGGCTGAGACGGCCAAAACATGCGCTCGTGGAAACTTTTTTCAAAATCCACTTTGGGCTTGTAAGATGTTGTAAAGTGACTTTCTGTCACAATGCACTACATGCACCTCAACACCCAACTTCATGAACACCACATCAGAGTGAATGATGCGACTGAACCGCGTGCGCTGGAGCCACCAGTGAGCGGCCAGTAGCTCATTGAGGCCCTTTGTGTTGTATGCGCTTGGTTTCAAGCTTCTAAGACCTTCCAATTTCAAGCTATGAAGGAAAAGTGAAGACACGTTTACTTTTCATATTTCATGACAGTTGGCTGAGACGGCCAAAACATGCGCTCGTGGAAACTTTTTTCAAAATCCACTTTGGGCTTGTAAGATGTTGTAAAGTGACTTTCTGTCACAATGCACTACATGCACCTCAACACCCAACTTCATGAACACCACATCAGAGTGAATGATGCGACTGAACCGCGTGCGCTGGAGCCACCAGTGAGCGGCCAGTAGCTCATTGAGGCCCTTTGTGTTGTATGCGCTTGGTTTCAAGCTTCTAAGACCTTCCAATTTCAAGCTATGAAGGAAAAGTGAAGACACGTTTACTTTTCATATTTCATGACAGTTGGCTGAGACGGCCAAAACATGCGCTCGTGGAAACTTTTTTCAAAATCCACTTTGGGCTTGTAAGATGTTGTAAAGTGACTTTCTGTCACAATGCACTACATGCACCTCAACACCCAACTTCATGAACACCACATCAGAGTGAATGATGCGACTGAACCGCGTGCGCTGGAGCCACCAGTGAGCGGCCAGTAGCTCATTGAGGCCCTTTGTGTTGTATGCGCTTGGTTTCAAGCTTCTAAGACCTTCCAATTTCAAGCTATGAAGGAAAAGTGAAGACACGTTTACTTTTCATATTTCATGACAGTTGGCTGAGACGGCCAAAACATGCGCTCGTGGAAACTTTTTTCAAAATCCACTTTGGGCTTGTAAGATGTTGTAAAGTGACTTTCTGTCACAATGCACTACATGCACCTCAACACCCAACTTCATGAACACCACATCAGAGTGAATGATGCGACTGAACCGCGTGCGCTGGAGCCACCAGTGAGCGGCCAGTAGCTCATTGAGGCCCTTTGTGTTGTATGCGCTTGGTTTCAAGCTTCTAAGACCTTCCAATTTCAAGCTATGAAGGAAAAGTGAAGACACGTTTACTTTTCATATTTCATGACAGTTGGCTGAGACGGCCAAAACATGCGCTCGTGGAAACTTTTTTCAAAATCCACTTTGGGCTTGTAAGATGTTGTAAAGTGACTTTCTGTCACAATGCACTACATGCACCTCAACACCCAACTTCATGAACACCACATCAGAGTGAATGATGCGACTGAACCGCGTGCGCTGGAGCCACCAGTGAGCGGCCAGTAGCTCATTGAGGCCCTTTGTGTTGTATGCGCTTGGTTTCAAGCTTCTAAGACCTTCCAATTTCAAGCTATGAAGGAAAAGTGAAGACACGTTTACTTTTCATATTTCATGACAGTTGGCTGAGACGGCCAAAACATGCGCTCGTGGAAACTTTTTTCAAAATCCACTTTGGGCTTGTAAGATGTTGTAAAGTGACTTTCTGTCACAATGCACTACATGCACCTCAACACCCAACTTCATGAACACCACATCAGAGTGAATGATGCGACTGAACCGCGTGCGCTGGAGCCACCAGTGAGCGGCCAGTAGCTCATTGAGGCCCTTTGTGTTGTATGCGCTTGGTTTCAAGCTTCTAAGACCTTCCAATTTCAAGCTATGAAGGAAAAGTGAAGACACGTTTACTTTTCATATTTCATGACAGTTGGCTGAGACGGCCAAAACATGCGCTCGTGGAAACTTTTTTCAAAATCCACTTTGGGCTTGTAAGATGTTGTAAAGTGACTTTCTGTCACAATGCACTACATGCACCTCAACACCCAACTTCATGAACACCACATCAGAGTGAATGATGCGACTGAACCGCGTGCGCTGGAGCCACCAGTGAGCGGCCAGTAGCTCATTGAGGCCCTTTGTGTTGTATGCGCTTGGTTTCAAGCTTCTAAGACCTTCCAATTTCAAGCTATGAAGGAAAAGTGAAGACACGTTTACTTTTCATATTTCATGACAGTTGGCTGAGACGGCCAAAACATGCGCTCGTGGAAACTTTTTTCAAAATCCACTTTGGGCTTGTAAGATGTTGTAAAGTGACTTTCTGTCACAATGCACTACATGCACCTCAACACCCAACTTCATGAACACCACATCAGAGTGAATGATGCGACTGAACCGCGTGCGCTGGAGCCACCAGTGAGCGGCCAGTAGCTCATTGAGGCCCTTTGTGTTGTATGCGCTTGGTTTCAAGCTTCTAAGACCTTCCAATTTCAAGCTATGAAGGAAAAGTGAAGACACGTTTACTTTTCATATTTCATGACAGTTGGCTGAGACGGCCAAAACATGCGCTCGTGGAAACTTTTTTCAAAATCCACTTTGGGCTTGTAAGATGTTGTAAAGTGACTTTCTGTCACAATGCACTACATGCACCTCAACACCCAACTTCATGAACACCACATCAGAGTGAATGATGCGACTGAACCGCGTGCGCTGGAGCCACCAGTGAGCGGCCAGTAGCTCATTGAGGCCCTTTGTGTTGTATGCGCTTGGTTTCAAGCTTCTAAGACCTTCCAATTTCAAGCTATGAAGGAAAAGTGAAGACACGTTTACTTTTCATATTTCATGACAGTTGGCTGAGACGGCCAAAACATGCGCTCGTGGAAACTTTTTTCAAAATCCACTTTGGGCTTGTAAGATGTTGTAAAGTGACTTTCTGTCACAATGCACTACATGCACCTCAACACCCAACTTCATGAACACCACATCAGAGTGAATGATGCGACTGAACCGCGTGCGCTGGAGCCACCAGTGAGCGGCCAGTAGCTCATTGAGGCCCTTTGTGTTGTATGCGCTTGGTTTCAAGCTTCTAAGACCTTCCAATTTCAAGCTATGAAGGAAAAGTGAAGACACGTTTACTTTTCATATTTCATGACAGTTGGCTGAGACGGCCAAAACATGCGCTCGTGGAAACTTTTTTCAAAATCCACTTTGGGCTTGTAAGATGTTGTAAAGTGACTTTCTGTCACAATGCACTACATGCACCTCAACACCCAACTTCATGAACACCACATCAGAGTGAATGATGCGACTGAACCGCGTGCGCTGGAGCCACCAGTGAGCGGCCAGTAGCTCATTGAGGCCCTTTGTGTTGTATGCGCTTGGTTTCAAGCTTCTAAGACCTTCCAATTTCAAGCTATGAAGGAAAAGTGAAGACACGTTTACTTTTCATATTTCATGACAGTTGGCTGAGACGGCCAAAACATGCGCTCGTGGAAACTTTTTTCAAAATCCACTTTGGGCTTGTAAGATGTTGTAAAGTGACTTTCTGTCACAATGCACTACATGCACCTCAACACCCAACTTCATGAACACCACATCAGAGTGAATGATGCGACTGAACCGCGTGCGCTGGAGCCACCAGTGAGCGGCCAGTAGCTCATTGAGGCCCTTTGTGTTGTATGCGCTTGGTTTCAAGCTTCTAAGACCTTCCAATTTCAAGCTATGAAGGAAAAGTGAAGACACGTTTACTTTTCATATTTCATGACAGTTGGCTGAGACGGCCAAAACATGCGCTCGTGGAAACTTTTTTCAAAATCCACTTTGGGCTTGTAAGATGTTGTAAAGTGACTTTCTGTCACAATGCACTACATGCACCTCAACACCCAACTTCATGAACACCACATCAGAGTGAATGATGCGACTGAACCGCGTGCGCTGGAGCCACCAGTGAGCGGCCAGTAGCTCATTGAGGCCCTTTGTGTTGTATGCGCTTGGTTTCAAGCTTCTAAGACCTTCCAATTTCAAGCTATGAAGGAAAAGTGAAGACACGTTTACTTTTCATATTTCATGACAGTTGGCTGAGACGGCCAAAACATGCGCTCGTGGAAACTTTTTTCAAAATCCACTTTGGGCTTGTAAGATGTTGTAAAGTGACTTTCTGTCACAATGCACTACATGCACCTCAACACCCAACTTCATGAACACCACATCAGAGTGAATGATGCGACTGAACCGCGTGCGCTGGAGCCACCAGTGAGCGGCCAGTAGCTCATTGAGGCCCTTTGTGTTGTATGCGCTTGGTTTCAAGCTTCTAAGACCTTCCAATTTCAAGCTATGAAGGAAAAGTGAAGACACGTTTACTTTTCATATTTCATGACAGTTGGCTGAGACGGCCAAAACATGCGCTCGTGGAAACTTTTTTCAAAATCCACTTTGGGCTTGTAAGATGTTGTAAAGTGACTTTCTGTCACAATGCACTACATGCACCTCAACACCCAACTTCATGAACACCACATCAGAGTGAATGATGCGACTGAACCGCGTGCGCTGGAGCCACCAGTGAGCGGCCAGTAGCTCATTGAGGCCCTTTGTGTTGTATGCGCTTGGTTTCAAGCTTCTAAGACCTTCCAATTTCAAGCTATGAAGGAAAAGTGAAGACACGTTTACTTTTCATATTTCATGACAGTTGGCTGAGACGGCCAAAACATGCGCTCGTGGAAACTTTTTTCAAAATCCACTTTGGGCTTGTAAGATGTTGTAAAGTGACTTTCTGTCACAATGCACTACATGCACCTCAACACCCAACTTCATGAACACCACATCAGAGTGAATGATGCGACTGAACCGCGTGCGCTGGAGCCACCAGTGAGCGGCCAGTAGCTCATTGAGGCCCTTTGTGTTGTATGCGCTTGGTTTCAAGCTTCTAAGACCTTCCAATTTCAAGCTATGAAGGAAAAGTGAAGACACGTTTACTTTTCATATTTCATGACAGTTGGCTGAGACGGCCAAAACATGCGCTCGTGGAAACTTTTTTCAAAATCCACTTTGGGCTTGTAAGATGTTGTAAAGTGACTTTCTGTCACAATGCACTACATGCACCTCAACACCCAACTTCATGAACACCACATCAGAGTGAATGATGCGACTGAACCGCGTGCGCTGGAGCCACCAGTGAGCGGCCAGTAGCTCATTGAGGCCCTTTGTGTTGTATGCGCTTGGTTTCAAGCTTCTAAGACCTTCCAATTTCAAGCTATGAAGGAAAAGTGAAGACACGTTTACTTTTCATATTTCATGACAGTTGGCTGAGACGGCCAAAACATGCGCTCGTGGAAACTTTTTTCAAAATCCACTTTGGGCTTGTAAGATGTTGTAAAGTGACTTTCTGTCACAATGCACTACATGCACCTCAACACCCAACTTCATGAACACCACATCAGAGTGAATGATGCGACTGAACCGCGTGCGCTGGAGCCACCAGTGAGCGGCCAGTAGCTCATTGAGGCCCTTTGTGTTGTATGCGCTTGGTTTCAAGCTTCTAAGACCTTCCAATTTCAAGCTATGAAGGAAAAGTGAAGACACGTTTACTTTTCATATTTCATGACAGTTGGCTGAGACGGCCAAAACATGCGCTCGTGGAAACTTTTTTCAAAATCCACTTTGGGCTTGTAAGATGTTGTAAAGTGACTTTCTGTCACAATGCACTACATGCACCTCAACACCCAACTTCATGAACACCACATCAGAGTGAATGATGCGACTGAACCGCGTGCGCTGGAGCCACCAGTGAGCGGCCAGTAGCTCATTGAGGCCCTTTGTGTTGTATGCGCTTGGTTTCAAGCTTCTAAGACCTTCCAATTTCAAGCTATGAAGGAAAAGTGAAGACACGTTTACTTTTCATATTTCATGACAGTTGGCTGAGACGGCCAAAACATGCGCTCGTGGAAACTTTTTTCAAAATCCACTTTGGGCTTGTAAGATGTTGTAAAGTGACTTTCTGTCACAATGCACTACATGCACCTCAACACCCAACTTCATGAACACCACATCAGAGTGAATGATGCGACTGAACCGCGTGCGCTGGAGCCACCAGTGAGCGGCCAGTAGCTCATTGAGGCCCTTTGTGTTGTATGCGCTTGGTTTCAAGCTTCTAAGACCTTCCAATTTCAAGCTATGAAGGAAAAGTGAAGACACGTTTACTTTTCATATTTCATGACAGTTGGCTGAGACGGCCAAAACATGCGCTCGTGGAAACTTTTTTCAAAATCCACTTTGGGCTTGTAAGATGTTGTAAAGTGACTTTCTGTCACAATGCACTACATGCACCTCAACACCCAACTTCATGAACACCACATCAGAGTGAATGATGCGACTGAACCGCGTGCGCTGGAGCCACCAGTGAGCGGCCAGTAGCTCATTGAGGCCCTTTGTGTTGTATGCGCTTGGTTTCAAGCTTCTAAGACCTTCCAATTTCAAGCTATGAAGGAAAAGTGAAGACACGTTTACTTTTCATATTTCATGACAGTTGGCTGAGACGGCCAAAACATGCGCTCGTGGAAACTTTTTTCAAAATCCACTTTGGGCTTGTAAGATGTTGTAAAGTGACTTTCTGTCACAATGCACTACATGCACCTCAACACCCAACTTCATGAACACCACATCAGAGTGAATGATGCGACTGAACCGCGTGCGCTGGAGCCACCAGTGAGCGGCCAGTAGCTCATTGAGGCCCTTTGTGTTGTATGCGCTTGGTTTCAAGCTTCTAAGACCTTCCAATTTCAAGCTATGAAGGAAAAGTGAAGACACGTTTACTTTTCATATTTCATGACAGTTGGCTGAGACGGCCAAAACATGCGCTCGTGGAAACTTTTTTCAAAATCCACTTTGGGCTTGTAAGATGTTGTAAAGTGACTTTCTGTCACAATGCACTACATGCACCTCAACACCCAACTTCATGAACACCACATCAGAGTGAATGATGCGACTGAACCGCGTGCGCTGGAGCCACCAGTGAGCGGCCAGTAGCTCATTGAGGCCCTTTGTGTTGTATGCGCTTGGTTTCAAGCTTCTAAGACCTTCCAATTTCAAGCTATGAAGGAAAAGTGAAGACACGTTTACTTTTCATATTTCATGACAGTTGGCTGAGACGGCCAAAACATGCGCTCGTGGAAACTTTTTTCAAAATCCACTTTGGGCTTGTAAGATGTTGTAAAGTGACTTTCTGTCACAATGCACTACATGCACCTCAACACCCAACTTCATGAACACCACATCAGAGTGAATGATGCGACTGAACCGCGTGCGCTGGAGCCACCAGTGAGCGGCCAGTAGCTCATTGAGGCCCTTTGTGTTGTATGCGCTTGGTTTCAAGCTTCTAAGACCTTCCAATTTCAAGCTATGAAGGAAAAGTGAAGACACGTTTACTTTTCATATTTCATGACAGTTGGCTGAGACGGCCAAAACATGCGCTCGTGGAAACTTTTTTCAAAATCCACTTTGGGCTTGTAAGATGTTGTAAAGTGACTTTCTGTCACAATGCACTACATGCACCTCAACACCCAACTTCATGAACACCACATCAGAGTGAATGATGCGACTGAACCGCGTGCGCTGGAGCCACCAGTGAGCGGCCAGTAGCTCATTGAGGCCCTTTGTGTTGTATGCGCTTGGTTTCAAGCTTCTAAGACCTTCCAATTTCAAGCTATGAAGGAAAAGTGAAGACACGTTTACTTTTCATATTTCATGACAGTTGGCTGAGACGGCCAAAACATGCGCTCGTGGAAACTTTTTTCAAAATCCACTTTGGGCTTGTAAGATGTTGTAAAGTGACTTTCTGTCACAATGCACTACATGCACCTCAACACCCAACTTCATGAACACCACATCAGAGTGAATGATGCGACTGAACCGCGTGCGCTGGAGCCACCAGTGAGCGGCCAGTAGCTCATTGAGGCCCTTTGTGTTGTATGCGCTTGGTTTCAAGCTTCTAAGACCTTCCAATTTCAAGCTATGAAGGAAAAGTGAAGACACGTTTACTTTTCATATTTCATGACAGTTGGCTGAGACGGCCAAAACATGCGCTCGTGGAAACTTTTTTCAAAATCCACTTTGGGCTTGTAAGATGTTGTAAAGTGACTTTCTGTCACAATGCACTACATGCACCTCAACACCCAACTTCATGAACACCACATCAGAGTGAATGATGCGACTGAACCGCGTGCGCTGGAGCCACCAGTGAGCGGCCAGTAGCTCATTGAGGCCCTTTGTGTTGTATGCGCTTGGTTTCAAGCTTCTAAGACCTTCCAATTTCAAGCTATGAAGGAAAAGTGAAGACACGTTTACTTTTCATATTTCATGACAGTTGGCTGAGACGGCCAAAACATGCGCTCGTGGAAACTTTTTTCAAAATCCACTTTGGGCTTGTAAGATGTTGTAAAGTGACTTTCTGTCACAATGCACTACATGCACCTCAACACCCAACTTCATGAACACCACATCAGAGTGAATGATGCGACTGAACCGCGTGCGCTGGAGCCACCAGTGAGCGGCCAGTAGCTCATTGAGGCCCTTTGTGTTGTATGCGCTTGGTTTCAAGCTTCTAAGACCTTCCAATTTCAAGCTATGAAGGAAAAGTGAAGACACGTTTACTTTTCATATTTCATGACAGTTGGCTGAGACGGCCAAAACATGCGCTCGTGGAAACTTTTTTCAAAATCCACTTTGGGCTTGTAAGATGTTGTAAAGTGACTTTCTGTCACAATGCACTACATGCACCTCAACACCCAACTTCATGAACACCACATCAGAGTGAATGATGCGACTGAACCGCGTGCGCTGGAGCCACCAGTGAGCGGCCAGTAGCTCATTGAGGCCCTTTGTGTTGTATGCGCTTGGTTTCAAGCTTCTAAGACCTTCCAATTTCAAGCTATGAAGGAAAAGTGAAGACACGTTTACTTTTCATATTTCATGACAGTTGGCTGAGACGGCCAAAACATGCGCTCGTGGAAACTTTTTTCAAAATCCACTTTGGGCTTGTAAGATGTTGTAAAGTGACTTTCTGTCACAATGCACTACATGCACCTCAACACCCAACTTCATGAACACCACATCAGAGTGAATGATGCGACTGAACCGCGTGCGCTGGAGCCACCAGTGAGCGGCCAGTAGCTCATTGGGGCCCTTTGTGTTGTATGCGCTTGGTTTCAAGCTTCTAAGACCTTCCAATTTCAAGCTATGAAGGAAAAGTGAAGACACGTTTACTTTTCATATTTCATGACAGTTGGCTGAGACGGCCAAAACATGCGCTCGTGGAAACTTTTTTCAAAATCCACTTTGGGCTTGTAAGATGTTGTAAAGTGACTTTCTGTCACAATGCACTACATGCACCTCAACACCCAACTTCATGAACACCACATCAGAGTGAATGATGCGACTGAACCGCGTGCGCTGGAGCCACCAGTGAGCGGCCAGTAGCTCATTGAGGCCCTTTGTGTTGTATGCGCTTGGTTTCAAGCTTCTAAGACCTTCCAATTTCAAGCTATGAAGGAAAAGTGAAGACACGTTTACTTTTCATATTTCATGACAGTTGGCTGAGACGGCCAAAACATGCGCTCGTGGAAACTTTTTTCAAAATCCACTTTGGGCTTGTAAGATGTTGTAAAGTGACTTTCTGTCACAATGCACTACATGCACCTCAACACCCAACTTCATGAACACCACATCAGAGTGAATGATGCGACTGAACCGCGTGCGCTGGAGCCACCAGTGAGCGGCCAGTAGCTCATTGAGGCCCTTTGTGTTGTATGCGCTTGGTTTCAAGCTTCTAAGACCTTCCAATTTCAAGCTATGAAGGAAAAGTGAAGACACGTTTACTTTTCATATTTCATGACAGTTGGCTGAGACGGCCAAAACATGCGCTCGTGGAAACTTTTTTCAAAATCCACTTTGGGCTTGTAAGATGTTGTAAAGTGACTTTCTGTCACAATGCACTACATGCACCTCAACACCCAACTTCATGAACACCACATCAGAGTGAATGATGCGACTGAACCGCGTGCGCTGGAGCCACCAGTGAGCGGCCAGTAGCTCATTGAGGCCCTTTGTGTTGTATGCGCTTGGTTTCAAGCTTCTAAGACCTTCCAATTTCAAGCTATGAAGGAAAAGTGAAGACACGTTTACTTTTCATATTTCATGACAGTTGGCTGAGACGGCCAAAACATGCGCTCGTGGAAACTTTTTTCAAAATCCACTTTGGGCTTGTAAGATGTTGTAAAGTGACTTTCTGTCACAATGCACTACATGCACCTCAACACCCAACTTCATGAACACCACATCAGAGTGAATGATGCGACTGAACCGCGTGCGCTGGAGCCACCAGTGAGCGGCCAGTAGCTCATTGAGGCCCTTTGTGTTGTATGCGCTTGGTTTCAAGCTTCTAAGACCTTCCAATTTCAAGCTATGAAGGAAAAGTGAAGACACGTTTACTTTTCATATTTCATGACAGTTGGCTGAGACGGCCAAAACATGCGCTCGTGGAAACTTTTTTCAAAATCCACTTTGGGCTTGTAAGATGTTGTAAAGTGACTTTCTGTCACAATGCACTACATGCACCTCAACACCCAACTTCATGAACACCACATCAGAGTGAATGATGCGACTGAACCGCGTGCGCTGGAGCCACCAGTGAGCGGCCAGTAGCTCATTGAGGCCCTTTGTGTTGTATGCGCTTGGTTTCAAGCTTCTAAGACCTTCCAATTTCAAGCTATGAAGGAAAAGTGAAGACACGTTTACTTTTCATATTTCATGACAGTTGGCTGAGACGGCCAAAACATGCGCTCGTGGAAACTTTTTTCAAAATCCACTTTGGGCTTGTAAGATGTTGTAAAGTGACTTTCTGTCACAATGCACTACATGCACCTCAACACCCAACTTCATGAACACCACATCAGAGTGAATGATGCGACTGAACCGCGTGCGCTGGAGCCACCAGTGAGCGGCCAGTAGCTCATTGAGGCCCTTTGTGTTGTATGCGCTTGGTTTCAAGCTTCTAAGACCTTCCAATTTCAAGCTATGAAGGAAAAGTGAAGACACGTTTACTTTTCATATTTCATGACAGTTGGCTGAGACGGCCAAAACATGCGCTCGTGGAAACTTTTTTCAAAATCCACTTTGGGCTTGTAAGATGTTGTAAAGTGACTTTCTGTCACAATGCACTACATGCACCTCAACACCCAACTTCATGAACACCACATCAGAGTGAATGATGCGACTGAACCGCGTGCGCTGGAGCCACCAGTGAGCGGCCAGTAGCTCATTGAGGCCCTTTGTGTTGTATGCGCTTGGTTTCAAGCTTCTAAGACCTTCCAATTTCAAGCTATGAAGGAAAAGTGAAGACACGTTTACTTTTCATATTTCATGACAGTTGGCTGAGACGGCCAAAACATGCGCTCGTGGAAACTTTTTTCAAAATCCACTTTGGGCTTGTAAGATGTTGTAAAGTGACTTTCTGTCACAATGCACTACATGCACCTCAACACCCAACTTCATGAACACCACATCAGAGTGAATGATGCGACTGAACCGCGTGCGCTGGAGCCACCAGTGAGCGGCCAGTAGCTCATTGAGGCCCTTTGTGTTGTATGCGCTTGGTTTCAAGCTTCTAAGACCTTCCAATTTCAAGCTATGAAGGAAAAGTGAAGACACGTTTACTTTTCATATTTCATGACAGTTGGCTGAGACGGCCAAAACATGCGCTCGTGGAAACTTTTTTCAAAATCCACTTTGGGCTTGTAAGATGTTGTAAAGTGACTTTCTGTCACAATGCACTACATGCACCTCAACACCCAACTTCATGAACACCACATCAGAGTGAATGATGCGACTGAACCGCGTGCGCTGGAGCCACCAGTGAGCGGCCAGTAGCTCATTGAGGCCCTTTGTGTTGTATGCGCTTGGTTTCAAGCTTCTAAGACCTTCCAATTTCAAGCTATGAAGGAAAAGTGAAGACACGTTTACTTTTCATATTTCATGACAGTTGGCTGAGACGGCCAAAACATGCGCTCGTGGAAACTTTTTTCAAAATCCACTTTGGGCTTGTAAGATGTTGTAAAGTGACTTTCTGTCACAATGCACTACATGCACCTCAACACCCAACTTCATGAACACCACATCAGAGTGAATGATGCGACTGAACCGCGTGCGCTGGAGCCACCAGTGAGCGGCCAGTAGCTCATTGGGGCCCTTTGTGTTGTATGCGCTTGGTTTCAAGCTTCTAAGACCTTCCAATTTCAAGCTATGAAGGAAAAGTGAAGACACGTTTACTTTTCATATTTCATGACAGTTGGCTGAGACGGCCAAAACATGCGCTCGTGGAAACTTTTTTCAAAATCCACTTTGGGCTTGTAAGATGTTGTAAAGTGACTTTCTGTCACAATGCACTACATGCACCTCAACACCCAACTTCATGAACACCACATCAGAGTGAATGATGCGACTGAACCGCGTGCGCTGGAGCCACCAGTGAGCGGCCAGTAGCTCATTGAGGCCCTTTGTGTTGTATGCGCTTGGTTTCAAGCTTCTAAGACCTTCCAATTTCAAGCTATGAAGGAAAAGTGAAGACACGTTTACTTTTCATATTTCATGAGAGTTGGCTGAGACGGCCAAAACATGCGCTCGTGGAAACTTTTTTCAAAATCCACTTTGGGCTTGTAAGATGTTGTAAAGTGACTTTCTGTCACAATGCACTACATGCACCTCAACATCCAACTTCATGAACACCACATCAGAGTGAATGATGCGACTGAACCGCGTGCGCTGGAGCCACCAGTGAGCGGCCAGTAGCTCATTGAGGCCCTTTGTGTTGTATGCGCTTGGTTTCAAGCTTCTAAGACCTTCCAATTTCAAGCTATGAAGGAAAAGTGAAGACACGTTTACTTTTCATATTTCATGAGAGTTGGCTGAGACGGCCAAAACATGCGCTCGTGGAAACTTTTTTCAAAATCCACTTTGGGCTTGTAAGATGTTGTAAAGTGACTTTCTGTCACAATGCACTACATGCACCTCAACATCCAACTTCATGAACACCACATCAGAGTGAATGATGCGACTGAACCGCGTGCGCTGGAGCCACCAGTGAGCGGCCAGTAGCTCATTGAGGCCCTTTGTGTTGTATGCGCTTGGTTTCAAGCTTCTAAGACCTTCCAATTTCAAGCTATGAAGGAAAAGTGAAGACACGTTTACTTTTCATATTTCATGAGAGTTGGCTGAGACGGCCAAAACATGCGCTCGTGGAAACTTTTTTCAAAATCCACTTTGGGCTTGTAAGATGTTGTAAAGTGACTTTCTGTCACAATGCACTACATGCCCCTCAACACCCAACTTCATGAACACCACATCAGAGTGAATGATGCGACTGAACCGCGTGCGCTGGAGCCACCAGTGAGCGGCC
The DNA here is from genome assembly GCF_963854185.1 of Sardina pilchardus. Lineage (NCBI taxonomy): Eukaryota > Metazoa > Chordata > Actinopteri > Clupeiformes > Clupeidae > Sardina > Sardina pilchardus. Next base: position 13,773 of record NW_026910974.1, read on the forward strand.
AGTAGCTCATTGGGGCCCTTTGTGTTGTATGCGCTTGGTTTCAAGCTTCTAAGACCTTCCAATTTCAAGCTATGAAGGAAAAGTGAAGACACGTTTACTTTTCATATTTCATGACAGTTGGCTGAGACGGCCAAAACATGCGCTCGTGGAAACTTTTTTCAAAATCCACTTTGGGCTTGTAAGATGTTGTAAAGTGACTTTCTGTCACAATGCACTACATGCACCTCAACACCCAACTTCATGAACACCACATCAGAGTGAATGATGCGACTGAACCGCGTGCGCTGGAGCCACCAGTGAGCGGCCAGTAGCTCATTGAGGCCCTTTGTGTTGTATGCGCTTGGTTTCAAGCTTCTAAGACCTTCCAATTTCAAGCTATGAAGGAAAAGTGAAGACACGTTTACTTTTCATATTTCATGAGAGTTGGCTGAGACGGCCAAAACATGCGCTCGTGGAAACTTTTTTCAAAATCCACTTTGGGCTTGTAAGATGTTGTAAAGTGACTTTCTGTCACAATGCACTACATGCACCTCAACATCCAACTTCATGAACACCACATCAGAGTGAATGATGCGACTGAACCGCGTGCGCTGGAGCCACCAGTGAGCGGCCAGTAGCTCATTGAGGCCCTTTGTGTTGTATGCGCTTGGTTTCAAGCTTCTAAGACCTTCCAATTTCAAGCTATGAAGGAAAAGTGAAGACACGTTTACTTTTCATATTTCATGAGAGTTGGCTGAGACGGCCAAAACATGCGCTCGTGGAAACTTTTTTCAAAATCCACTTTGGGCTTGTAAGATGTTGTAAAGTGACTTTCTGTCACAATGCACTACATGCACCTCAACATCCAACTTCATGAACACCACATCAGAGTGAATGATGCGACTGAACCGCGTGCGCTGGAGCCACCAGTGAGCGGCCAGTAGCTCATTGAGGCCCTTTGTGTTGTATGCGCTTGGTTTCAAGCTTCTAAGACCTTCCAATTTCAAGCTATGAAGGAAAAGTGAAGACACGTTTACTTTTCATATTTCATGAGAGTTGGCTGAGACGGCCAAAACATGCGCTCGTGGAAACTTTTTTCAAAATCCACTTTGGGCTTGTAAGATGTTGTAAAGTGACTTTCTGTCACAATGCACTACATGCACCTCAACACCCAACTTCATGAACACCACATCAGAGTGAATGATGCGATTGAACCGCGTGCGCTGGAGCCACCAGTGAGCGGCCAGTAGCTCATTGGGGCCCTTTGTGTTGTATGCGCTTGGTTTCAAGCTTCTAAGACCTTCCAATTTCAAGCTATGAAGGAAAAGTGAAGACACGTTTACTTTTCATATTTCATGACAGTTGGCTGAGACGGCCAAAACATGCGCTCGTGGAAACTTTTTTCAAAATCCACTTTGGGCTTGTAAGATGTTGTAAAGTGACTTTCTGTCACAATGCACTACATGCACCTCAACACCCAACTTCATGAACACCACATCAGAGTGAATGATGCGACTGAACCGCGTGCGCTGGAGCCACCAGTGAGCGGCCAGTAGCTCATTGAGGCCCTTTGTGTTGTATGCGCTTGGTTTCAAGCTTCTAAGACCTTCCAATTTCAAGCTATGAAGGAAAAGTGAAGACACGTTTACTTTTCATATTTCATGAGAGTTGGCTGAGACGGCCAAAACATGCGCTCGTGGAAACTTTTTTCAAAATCCACTTTGGGCTTGTAAGATGTTGTAAAGTGACTTTCTGTCACAATGCACTACATGCACCTCAACATCCAACTTCATGAACACCACATCAGAGTGAATGATGCGACTGAACCGCGTGCGCTGGAGCCACCAGTGAGCGGCCAGTAGCTCATTGAGGCCCTTTGTGTTGTATGCGCTTGGTTTCAAGCTTCTAAGACCTTCCAATTTCAAGCTATGAAGGAAAAGTGAAGACACGTTTACTTTTCATATTTCATGAGAGTTGGCTGAGACGGCCAAAACATGCGCTCGTGGAAACTTTTTTCAAAATCCACTTTGGGCTTGTAAGATGTTGTAAAGTGACTTTCTGTCACAATGCACTACATGCACCTCAACATCCAACTTCATGAACACCACATCAGAGTGAATGATGCGACTGAACCGCGTGCGCTGGAGCCACCAGTGAGCGGCCAGTAGCTCATTGAGGCCCTTTGTGTTGTATGCGCTTGGTTTCAAGCTTCTAAGACCTTCCAATTTCAAGCTATGAAGGAAAAGTGAAGACACGTTTACTTTTCATATTTCATGAGAGTTGGCTGAGACGGCCAAAACATGCGCTCGTGGAAACTTTTTTCAAAATCCACTTTGGGCTTGTAAGATGTTGTAAAGTGACTTTCTGTCACAATGCACTACATGCACCTCAACACCCAACTTCATGAACACCACATCAGAGTGAATGATGCGATTGAACCGCGTGCGCTGGAGCCACCAGTGAGCGGCCAGTAGCTCATTGAGGCCCTTTGTGTTGTATGCGCTTGGTTTCAAGCTTCTAAGACCTTCCAATTTCAAGCTATGAAGGAAAAGTGAAGACACGTTTACTTTTCATATTTCATGACAGTTGGCTGAGACGGCCAAAACATGCGCTCGTGGAAACTTTTTTCAAAATCCACTTTGGGCTTGTAAGATGTTGTAAAGTGACTTTCTGTCACAATGCACTACATGCACCTCAACACCCAACTTCATGAACACCACATCAGAGTGAATGATGCGACTGAACCGCGTGCGCTGGAGCCACCAGTGAGCGGCCAGTAGCTCATTGAGGCCCTTTGTGTTGTATGCGCTTGGTTTCAAGCTTCTAAGACCTTCCAATTTCAAGCTATGAAGGAAAAGTGAAGACACGTTTACTTTTCATATTTCATGAGAGTTGGCTGAGACGGCCAAAACATGCGCTCGTGGAAACTTTTTTCAAAATCCACTTTGGGCTTGTAAGATGTTGTAAAGTGACTTTCTGTCACAATGCACTACATGCACCTCAACATCCAACTTCATGAACACCACATCAGAGTGAATGATGCGACTGAACCGCGTGCGCTGGAGCCACCAGTGAGCGGCCAGTAGCTCATTGGGGCCCTTTGTGTTGTATGCGCTTGGTTTCAAGCTTCTAAGACCTTCCAATTTCAAGCTATGAAGGAAAAGTGAAGACACGTTTACTTTTCATATTTCATGACAGTTGGCTGAGACGGCCAAAACATGCGCTCGTGGAAACTTTTTTCAAAATCCACTTTGGGCTTGTAAGATGTTGTAAAGTGACTTTCTGTCACAATGCACTACATGCACCTCAACACCCAACTTCATGAACACCACATCAGAGTGAATGATGCGACTGAACCGCGTGCGCTGGAGCCACCAGTGAGCGGCCAGTAGCTCATTGAGGCCCTTTGTGTTGTATGCGCTTGGTTTCAAGCTTCTAAGACCTTCCAATTTCAAGCTATGAAGGAAAAGTGAAGACACGTTTACTTTTCATATTTCATGACAGTTGGCTGAGACGGCCAAAACATGCGCTCGTGGAAACTTTTTTCAAAATCCACTTTGGGCTTGTAAGATGTTGTAAAGTGACTTTCTGTCACAATGCACTACATGCACCTCAACACCCAACTTCATGAACACCACATCAGAGTGAATGATGCGACTGAACCGCGTGCGCTGGAGCCACCAGTGAGCGGCCAGTAGCTCATTGAGGCCCTTTGTGTTGTATGCGCTTGGTTTCAAGCTTCTAAGACCTTCCAATTTCAAGCTATGAAGGAAAAGTGAAGACACGTTTACTTTTCATATTTCATGACAGTTGGCTGAGACGGCCAAAACATGCGCTCGTGGAAACTTTTTTCAAAATCCACTTTGGGCTTGTAAGATGTTGTAAAGTGACTTTCTGTCACAATGCACTACATGCACCTCAACACCCAACTTCATGAACACCACATCAGAGTGAATGATGCGACTGAACCGCGTGCGCTGGAGCCACCAGTGAGCGGCCAGTAGCTCATTGAGGCCCTTTGTGTTGTATGCGCTTGGTTTCAAGCTTCTAAGACCTTCCAATTTCAAGCTATGAAGGAAAAGTGAAGACACGTTTACTTTTCATATTTCATGAGAGTTGGCTGAGACGGCCAAAACATGCGCTCGTGGAAACTTTTTTCAAAATCCACTTTGGGCTTGTAAGATGTTGTAAAGTGACTTTCTGTCACAATGCACTACATGCACCTCAACATCCAACTTCATGAACACCACATCAGAGTGAATGATGCGACTGAACCGCGTGCGCTGGAGCCACCAGTGAGCGGCCAGTAGCTCATTGAGGCCCTTTGTGTTGTATGCGCTTGGTTTCAAGCTTCTAAGACCTTCCAATTTCAAGCTATGAAGGAAAAGTGAAGACACGTTTACTTTTCATATTTCATGAGAGTTGGCTGAGACGGCCAAAACATGCGCTCGTGGAAACTTTTTTCAAAATCCACTTTGGGCTTGTAAGATGTTGTAAAGTGACTTTCTGTCACAATGCACTACATGCACCTCAACATCCAACTTCATGAACACCACATCAGAGTGAATGATGCGACTGAACCGCGTGCGCTGGAGCCACCAGTGAGCGGCCAGTAGCTCATTGAGGCCCTTTGTGTTGTATGCGCTTGGTTTCAAGCTTCTAAGACCTTCCAATTTCAAGCTATGAAGGAAAAGTGAAGACACGTTTACTTTTCATATTTCATGACAGTTGGCTGAGACGGCCAAAACATGCGCTCGTGGAAACTTTTTTCAAAATCCACTTTGGGCTTGTAAGATGTTGTAAAGTGACTTTCTGTCACAATGCACTACATGCACCTCAACACCCAACTTCATGAACACCACATCAGAGTGAATGATGCGACTGAACCGCGTGCGCTGGAGCCACCAGTGAGCGGCCAGTAGCTCATTGAGGCCCTTTGTGTTGTATGCGCTTGGTTTCAAGCTTCTAAGACCTTCCAATTTCAAGCTATGAAGGAAAAGTGAAGACACGTTTACTTTTCATATTTCATGAGAGTTGGCTGAGACGGCCAAAACATGCGCTCGTGGAAACTTTTTTCAAAATCCACTTTGGGCTTGTAAGATGTTGTAAAGTGACTTTCTGTCACAATGCACTACATGCACCTCAACATCCAACTTCATGAACACCACATCAGAGTGAATGATGCGACTGAACCGCGTGCGCTGGAGCCACCAGTGAGCGGCCAGTAGCTCATTGAGGCCCTTTGTGTTGTATGCGCTTGGTTTCAAGCTTCTAAGACCTTCCAATTTCAAGCTATGAAGGAAAAGTGAAGACACGTTTACTTTTCATATTTCATGAGAGTTGGCTGAGACGGCCAAAACATGCGCTCGTGGAAACTTTTTTCAAAATCCACTTTGGGCTTGTAAGATGTTGTAAAGTGACTTTCTGTCACAATGCACTACATGCACCTCAACATCCAACTTCATGAACACCACATCAGAGTGAATGATGCGACTGAACCGCGTGCGCTGGAGCCACCAGTGAGCGGCCAGTAGCTCATTGAGGCCCTTTGTGTTGTATGCGCTTGGTTTCAAGCTTCTAAGACCTTCCAATTTCAAGCTATGAAGGAAAAGTGAAGACACGTTTACTTTTCATATTTCATGAGAGTTGGCTGAGACGGCCAAAACATGCGCTCGTGGAAACTTTTTTCAAAATCCACTTTGGGCTTGTAAGATGTTGTAAAGTGACTTTCTGTCACAATGCACTACATGCACCTCAACACCCAACTTCATGAACACCACATCAGAGTGAATGATGCGATTGAACCGCGTGCGCTGGAGCCACCAGTGAGCGGCCAGTAGCTCATTGAGGCCCTTTGTGTTGTATGCGCTTGGTTTCAAGCTTCTAAGACCTTCCAATTTCAAGCTATGAAGGAAAAGTGAAGACACGTTTACTTTTCATATTTCATGACAGTTGGCTGAGACGGCCAAAACATGCGCTCGTGGAAACTTTTTTCAAAATCCACTTTGGGCTTGTAAGATGTTGTAAAGTGACTTTCTGTCACAATGCACTACATGCACCTCAACACCCAACTTCATGAACACCACATCAGAGTGAATGATGCGACTGAACCGCGTGCGCTGGAGCCACCAGTGAGCGGCCAGTAGCTCATTGAGGCCCTTTGTGTTGTATGCGCTTGGTTTCAAGCTTCTAAGACCTTCCAATTTCAAGCTATGAAGGAAAAGTGAAGACACGTTTACTTTTCATATTTCATGAGAGTTGGCTGAGACGGCCAAAACATGCGCTCGTGGAAACTTTTTTCAAAATCCACTTTGGGCTTGTAAGATGTTGTAAAGTGACTTTCTGTCACAATGCACTACATGCACCTCAACATCCAACTTCATGAACACCACATCAGAGTGAATGATGCGACTGAACCGCGTGCGCTGGAGCCACCAGTGAGCGGCCAGTAGCTCATTGGGGCCCTTTGTGTTGTATGCGCTTGGTTTCAAGCTTCTAAGACCTTCCAATTTCAAGCTATGAAGGAAAAGTGAAGACACGTTTACTTTTCATATTTCATGACAGTTGGCTGAGACGGCCAAAACATGCGCTCGTGGAAACTTTTTTCAAAATCCACTTTGGGCTTGTAAGATGTTGTAAAGTGACTTTCTGTCACAATGCACTACATGCACCTCAACACCCAACTTCATGAACACCACATCAGAGTGAATGATGCGACTGAACCGCGTGCGCTGGAGCCACCAGTGAGCGGCCAGTAGCTCATTGAGGCCCTTTGTGTTGTATGCGCTTGGTTTCAAGCTTCTAAGACCTTCCAATTTCAAGCTATGAAGGAAAAGTGAAGACACGTTTACTTTTCATATTTCATGACAGTTGGCTGAGACGGCCAAAACATGCGCTCGTGGAAACTTTTTTCAAAATCCACTTTGGGCTTGTAAGATGTTGTAAAGTGACTTTCTGTCACAATGCACTACATGCACCTCAACACCCAACTTCATGAACACCACATCAGAGTGAATGATGCGACTGAACCGCGTGCGCTGGAGCCACCAGTGAGCGGCCAGTAGCTCATTGAGGCCCTTTGTGTTGTATGCGCTTGGTTTCAAGCTTCTAAGACCTTCCAATTTCAAGCTATGAAGGAAAAGTGAAGACACGTTTACTTTTCATATTTCATGACAGTTGGCTGAGACGGCCAAAACATGCGCTCGTGGAAACTTTTTTCAAAATCCACTTTGGGCTTGTAAGATGTTGTAAAGTGACTTTCTGTCACAATGCACTACATGCACCTCAACACCCAACTTCATGAACACCACATCAGAGTGAATGATGCGACTGAACCGCGTGCGCTGGAGCCACCAGTGAGCGGCCAGTAGCTCATTGAGGCCCTTTGTGTTGTATGCGCTTGGTTTCAAGCTTCTAAGACCTTCCAATTTCAAGCTATGAAGGAAAAGTGAAGACACGTTTACTTTTCATATTTCAAGTTGGCTGAGACGGCCAAAACATGCGCTCGTGGAAACTTTTTTCAAAATCCACTTTGGGCTTGTAAGATGTTGTAAAGTGACTTTCTGTCACAATGCACTACATGCACCTCAACACCCAACTTCATGAACACCACATCAGAGTGAATGATGCGACTGAACCGCGTGCGCTGGAGCCACCAGTGAGCGGCCAGTAGCTCATTGAGGCCCTTTGTGTTGTATGCGCTTGGTTTCAAGCTTCTAAGACCTTCCAATTTCAAGCTATGAAGGAAAAGTGAAGACACGTTTACTTTTCATATTTCATGACAGTTGGCTGAGACGGCCAAAACATGCGCTCGTGGAAACTTTTTTCAAAATCCACTTTGGGCTTGTAAGATGTTGTAAAGTGACTTTCTGTCACAATGCACTACATGCACCTCAACACCCAACTTCATGAACACCACATCAGAGTGAATGATGCGACTGAACCGCGTGCGCTGGAGCCACCAGTGAGCGGCCAGTAGCTCATTGAGGCCCTTTGTTTGTATGCGCTTGGTTTCAAGCTTCTAAGACCTTCCAATTTCAAGCTATGAAGGAAAAGTGAAGACACGTTTACTTTTCATATTTCATGACAGTTGGCTGAGACGGCCAAAACATGCGCTCGTGGAAACTTTTTTCAAAATCCACTTTGGGCTTGTAAGATGTTGTAAAGTGACTTTCTGTCACAATTCACTACATGCACCTCAACACCCAACTTCATGAACACCACATCAGAGTGAATGATGCGACTGAACCGCGTGCGCTGGAGCCACCAGTGAGCGGCCAGTAGCTCATTGAGGCCCTTTGTGTTGTATGCGCTTGGTTTCAAGCTTCTAAGACCTTCCAATTTCAAGCTATGAAGGAAAAGTGAAGACACGTTTACTTTTCATATTTCATGACAGTTGGCTGAGACGGCCAAAACATGCGCTCGTGGAAACTTTTTTCAAAATCCACTTTGGGCTTGTAAGATGTTGTAAAGTGACTTTCTGTCACAATGCAGTACATGCACCTCAACACCCAACTTCATGAACACCACATCAGAGTGAATGATGCGACTGAACCGCGTGCGCTGGAGCCACCAGTGAGCGGCCAGTAGCTCATTGAGGCCCTTTGTGTTGTATGCGCTTGGTTTCAAGCTTCTAAGACCTTCCAATTTCAAGCTATGAAGGAAAAGTGAAGACACGTTTACTTTTCATATTTCGTGACAGTTGGCTGAGACGGCCAAAACATGCGCTCGTGGAAACTTTTTTCAAAATCCACTTTGGGCTTGTAAGATGTTGTAAAGTGACTTTCTGTCACAATGCAGTACATGCACCTCAACACCCAACTTCATGAACACCACATCAGAGTGAATGATGCGACTGAACCGCGTGCGCTGGAGCCACCAGTGAGCGGCCAGTAGCTCATTGAGGCCCTTTGTGTTGTATGCGCTTGGTTTCAAGCTTCTAAGACCTTCCAATTTCAAGCTATGAAGGAAAAGTGAAGACACGTTTACTTTTCATATTTCATGACAGTTGGCTGAGACGGCCAAAACATGCGCTCGTGGAAACTTTTTTCAAAATCCACTTTGGGCTTGTAAGATGTTGTAAAGTGACTTTCTGTCACAATGCAGTACATGCACCTCAACACCCAACTTCATGAACACCACATCAGAGTGAATGATGCGACTGAACCGCGTGCGCTGGAGCCACCAGTGAGCGGCCAGTAGCTCATTGAGGCCCTTTGTGTTGTATGCGCTTGGTTTCAAGCTTCTAAGACCTTCCAATTTCAAGCTATGAAGGAAAAGTGAAGACACGTTTACTTTTCATATTTCATGACAGTTGGCTGAGACGGCCAAAACATGCGCTCGTGGAAACTTTTTTCAAAATCCACTTTGGGCTTGTAAGATGTTGTAAAGTGACTTTCTGTCACAATGCAGTACATGCACCTCAACACCCAACTTCAAGAACACCACATCAGAGTGAATGATGCGACTGAACCGCGTGCGCTGGAGCCACCAGTGAGCGGCCAGTAGCTCATTGAGGCCCTTTGTGTTGTATGCGCTTGGTTTCAAGCTTCTAAGACCTTCCAATTTCAAGCTATGAAGGAAAAGTGAAGACACGTTTACTTTTCATATTTCATGACAGTTGGCTGAGACGGCCAAAACATGCGCTCGTGGAAACTTTTTTCAAAATCCACTTTGGGCTTGTAAGATGTTGTAAAGTGACTTTCTGTCACAATGCAGTACATGCACCTCAACACCCAACTTCATGAACACCACATCAGAGTGAATGATGCGACTGAACCGCGTGCGCTGGAGCCACCAGTGAGCGGCCAGTAGCTCATTGAGGCCCTTTGTGTTGTATGCGCTTGGTTTCAAGCTTCTAAGACCTTCCAATTTCAAGCTATGAAGGAAAAGTGAAGACACGTTTACTTTTCATATTTCATGACAGTTGGCTGAGACGGCCAAAACATGCGCTCGTGGAAACTTTTTTCAAAATCCACTTTGGGCTTGTAAGATGTTGTAAAGTGACTTTCTGTCACAATGCAGTACATGCACCTCAACACCCAACTTCAAGAACACCACATCAGAGTGAATGATGCGACTGAACCGCGTGCGCTGGAGCCACCAGTGAGCGGCCAGTAGCTCATTGAGGCCCTTTGTGTTGTATGCGCTTGGTTTCAAGCTTCTAAGACCTTCCAATTTCAAGCTATGAAGGAAAAGTGAAGACACGTTTACTTTTCATATTTCATGACAGTTGGCTGAGACGGCCAAAACATGCGCTCGTGGAAACTTTTTTCAAAATCCACTTTGGGCTTGTAAGATGTTGTAAAGTGACTTTCTGTCACAATGCAGTACATGCACCTCAACACCCAACTTCATGAACACCACATCAGAGTGAATGATGCGACTGAACCGCGTGCGCTGGAGCCACCAGTGAGCGGCCAGTAGCTCATTGAGGCCCTTTGTGTTGTATGCGCTTGGTTTCAAGCTTCTAAGACCTTCCAATTTCAAGCTATGAAGGAAAAGTGAAGACACGTTTACTTTTCATATTTCGTGACAGTTGGCTGAGACGGCCAAAACATGCGCTCGTGGAAACTTTTTTCAAAATCCACTTTGGGCTTGTAAGATGTTGTAAAGTGACTTTCTGTCACAATGCAGTACATGCACCTCAACACCCAACTTCATGAACACCACATCAGAGTGAATGATGCGACTGAACCGCGTGCGCTGGAGCCACCAGTGAGCGGCCAGTAGCTCATTGAGGCCCTTTGTGTTGTATGCGCTTGGTTTCAAGCTTCTAAGACCTTCCAATTTCAAGCTATGAAGGAAAAGTGAAGACACGTTTACTTTTCATATTTCATGACAGTTGGCTGAGACGGCCAAAACATGCGCTCGTGGAAACTTTTTTCAAAATCCACTTTGGGCTTGTAAGATGTTGTAAAGTGACTTTCTGTCACAATGCAGTACATGCACCTCAACACCCAACTTCAAGAACACCACATCAGAGTGAATGATGCGACTGAACCGCGTGCGCTGGAGCCACCAGTGAGCGGCCAGTAGCTCATTGAGGCCCTTTGTGTTGTATGCGCTTGGTTTCAAGCTTCTAAGACCTTCCAATTTCAAGCTATGAAGGAAAAGTGAAGACACGTTTACTTTTCATATTTCATGACAGTTGGCTGAGACGGCCAAAACATGCGCTCGTGGAAACTTTTTTCAAAATCCACTTTGGGCTTGTAAGATGTTGTAAAGTGACTTTCTGTCACAATGCAGTACATGCACCTCAACACCCAACTTCATGAACACCACATCAGAGTGAATGATGCGACTGAACCGCGTGCGCTGGAGCCACCAGTGAGCGGCCAGTAGCTCATTGAGGCCCTTTGTGTTGTATGCGCTTGGTTTCAAGCTTCTAAGACCTTCCAATTTCAAGCTATGAAGGAAAAGTGAAGACACGTTTACTTTTCATATTTCGTGACAGTTGGCTGAGACGGCCAAAACATGCGCTCGTGGAAACTTTTTTCAAAATCCACTTTGGGCTTGTAAGATGTTGTAAAGTGACTTTCTGTCACAATGCACTACATGCACCTCAACACCCAACTTCATGAACACCACATCAGAGTGAATGATGCGACTGAACCGCGTGCGCTGGAGCCACCAGTGAGCGGCCAGTAGCTCATTGAGGCCCTTTGTGTTGTATGCGCTTGGTTTCAAGCTTCTAAGACCTTCCAATTTCAAGCTATGAAGGAAAAGTGAAGACACGTTTACTTTTCATATTTCATGACAGTTGGCTGAGACGGCCAAAACATGCGCTCGTGGAAACTTTTTTCAAAATCCACTTTGGGCTTGTAAGATGTTGTAAAGTGACTTTCTGTCACAATGCAGTACATGCACCTCAACACCCAACTTCATGAACACCACATCAGAGTGAATGATGCGACTGAACCGCGTGCGCTGGAGCCACCAGTGAGCGGCCAGTAGCTCATTGAGGCCCTTTGTGTTGTATGCGCTTGGTTTCAAGCTTCTAAGACCTTCCAATTTCAAGCTATGAAGGAAAAGTGAAGACACGTTTACTTTTCATATTTCATGACAGTTGGCTGAGACGGCCAAAACATGCGCTCGTGGAAACTTTTTTCAAAATCCACTTTGGGCTTGTAAGATGTTGTAAAGTGACTTTCTGTCACAATGCAGTACATGCACCTCAACACCCAACTTCATGAACACCACATCAGAGTGAATGATGCGACTGAACCGCGTGCGCTGGAGCCACCAGTGAGCGGCCAGTAGCTCATTGAGGCCCTTTGTGTTGTATGCGCTTGGTTTCAAGCTTCTAAGACCTTCCAATTTCAAGCTATGAAGGAAAAGTGAAGACACGTTTACTTTTCATATTTCGTGACAGTTGGCTGAGACGGCCAAAACATGCGCTCGTGGAAACTTTTTTCAAAATCCACTTTGGGCTTGTAAGATGTTGTAAAGTGACTTTCTGTCACAATGCAGTACATGCACCTCAACACCCAACTTCATGAACACCACATCAGAGTGAATGATGCGACTGAACCGCGTGCGCTGGAGCCACCAGTGAGCGGCCAGTAGCTCATTGAGGCCCTTTGTGTTGTATGCGCTTGGTTTCAAGCTTCTAAGACCTTCCAATTTCAAGCTATGAAGGAAAAGTGAAGACACGTTTACTTTTCATATTTCATGACAGTTGGCTGAGACGGCCAAAACATGCGCTCGTGGAAACTTTTTTCAAAATCCACTTTGGGCTTGTAAGATGTTGTAAAGTGACTTTCTGTCACAATGCAGTACATGCACCTCAACACCCAACTTCATGAACACCACATCAGAGTGAATGATGCGACTGAACCGCGTGCGCTGGAGCCACCAGTGAGCGGCCAGTAGCTCATTGAGGCCCTTTGTGTTGTATGCGCTTGGTTTCAAGCTTCTAAGACCTTCCAATTTCAAGCTATGAAGGAAAAGTGAAGACACGTTTACTTTTCATATTTCATGACAGTTGGCTGAGACGGCCAAAACATGCGCTCGTGGAAACTTTTTTCAAAATCCACTTTGGGCTTGTAAGATGTTGTAAAGTGACTTTCTGTCACAATGCAGTACATGCACCTCAACACCCAACTTCAAGAACACCACATCAGAGTGAATGATGCGACTGAACCGCGTGCGCTGGAGCCACCAGTGAGCGGCCAGTAGCTCATTGAGGCCCTTTGTGTTGTATGCGCTTGGTTTCAAGCTTCTAAGACCTTCCAATTTCAAGCTATGAAGGAAAAGTGAAGACACGTTTACTTTTCATATTTCATGACAGTTGGCTGAGACGGCCAAAACATGCGCTCGTGGAAACTTTTTTCAAAATCCACTTTGGGCTTGTAAGATGTTGTAAAGTGACTTTCTGTCACAATGCAGTACATGCACCTCAACACCCAACTTCAAGAACACCACATCAGAGTGAATGATGCGACTGAACCGCGTGCGCTGGAGCCACCAGTGAGCGGCCAGTAGCTCATTGAGGCCCTTTGTGTTGTATGCGCTTGGTTTCAAGCTTCTAAGACCTTCCAATTTCAAGCTATGAAGGAAAAGTGAAGACACGTTTACTTTTCATATTTCATGACAGTTGGCTGAGACGGCCAAAACATGCGCTCGTGGAAACTTTTTTCAAAATCCACTTTGGGCTTGTAAGATGTTGTAAAGTGACTTTCTGTCACAATGCAGTACATGCACCTCAACACCCAACTTCATGAACACCACATCAGAGTGAATGATGCGACTGAACCGCGTGCGCTGGAGCCACCAGTGAGCGGCCAGTAGCTCATTGAGGCCCTTTGTGTTGTATGCGCTTGGTTTCAAGCTTCTAAGACCTTCCAATTTCAAGCTATGAAGGAAAAGTGAAGACACGTTTACTTTTCATATTTCGTGACAGTTGGCTGAGACGGCCAAAACATGCGCTCGTGGAAACTTTTTTCAAAATCCACTTTGGGCTTGTAAGATGTTGTAAAGTGACTTTCTGTCACAATGCAGTACATGCACCTCAACACCCAACTTCATGAACACCACATCAGAGTGAATGATGCGACTGAACCGCGTGCGCTGGAGCCACCAGTGAGCGGCCAGTAGCTCATTGAGGCCCTTTGTGTTGTATGCGCTTGGTTTCAAGCTTCTAAGACCTTCCAATTTCAAGCTATGAAGGAAAAGTGAAGACACGTTTACTTTTCATATTTCATGACAGTTGGCTGAGACGGCCAAAACATGCGCTCGTGGAAACTTTTTTCAAAATCCACTTTGGGCTTGTAAGATGTTGTAAAGTGACTTTCTGTCACAATGCAGTACATGCACCTCAACACCCAACTTCATGAACACCACATCAGAGTGAATGATGCGACTGAACCGCGTGCGCTGGAGCCACCAGTGAGCGGCCAGTAGCTCATTGAGGCCCTTTGTGTTGTATGCGCTTGGTTTCAAGCTTCTAAGACCTTCCAATTTCAAGCTATGAAGGAAAAGTGAAGACACGTTTACTTTTCATATTTTGTGACAGTTGGCTGAGACGGCCAAAACATGCGCTCGTGGAAACTTTTTTCAAAATCCACTTTGGGCTTGTAAGATGTTGTAAAGTGACTTTCTGTCACAATGCAGTACATGCACCTCAACACCCAACTTCATGAACACCACATCAGAGTGAATGATGCGACTGAACCGCGTGCGCTGGAGCCACCAGTGAGCGGCCAGTAGCTCATTGAGGCCCTTTGTGTTGTATGCGCTTGGTTTCAAGCTTCTAAGACCTTCCAATTTCAAGCTATGAAGGAAAAGTGAAGACACGTTTACTTTTCATATTTCATGACAGTTGGCTGAGACGGCCAAAACATGCGCTCGTGGAAACTTTTTTCAAAATCCACTTTGGGCTTGTAAGATGTTGTAAAGTGACTTTCTGTCACAATGCAGTACATGCACCTCAACACCCAACTTCATGAACACCACATCAGAGTGAATGATGCGACTGAACCGCGTGCGCTGGAGCCACCAGTGAGCGGCCAGTAGCTCATTGAGGCCCTTTGTGTTGTATGCGCTTGGTTTCAAGCTTCTAAGACCTTCCAATTTCAAGCTATGAAGGAAAAGTGAAGACACGTTTACTTTTCATATTTCGTGACAGTTGGCTGAGACGGCCAAAACATGCGCTCGTGGAAACTTTTTTCAAAATCCACTTTGGGCTTGTAAGATGTTGTAAAGTGACTTTCTGTCACAATGCAGTACATGCACCTCAACACCCAACTTCATGAACACCACATCAGAGTGAATGATGCGACTGAACCGCGTGCGCTGGAGCCACCAGTGAGCGGCCAGTAGCTCATTGAGGCCCTTTGTGTTGTATGCGCTTGGTTTCAAGCTTCTAAGACCTTCCAATTTCAAGCTATGAAGGAAAAGTGAAGACACGTTTACTTTTCATATTTCGTGACAGTTGGCTGAGACGGCCAAAACATGCGCTCGTGGAAACTTTTTTCAAAATCCACTTTGGGCTTGTAAGATGTTGTAAAGTGACTTTCTGTCACAATGCAGTACATGCACCTCAACACCCAACTTCATGAACACCACATCAGAGTGAATGATGCGACTGAACCGCGTGCGCTGGAGCCACCAGTGAGCGGCCAGTAGCTCATTGAGGCCCTTTGTGTTGTATGCGCTTGGTTTCAAGCTTCTAAGACCTTCCAATTTCAAGCTATGAAGGAAAAGTGAAGACACGTTTACTTTTCATATTTCATGACAGTTGGCTTAGACGGCCAAAACATGCGCTCGTGGAAACTTTTTTCAAAATCCACTTTGGGCTTGTAAGATGTTGTAAAGTGACTTTCTGTCACAATGCAGTACATGCACCTCAACACCCAACTTCATGAACACCACATCAGAGTGAATGATGCGACTGAACCGCGTGCGCTGGAGCCACCAGTGAGCGGCCAGTAGCTCATTGAGGCCCTTTGTGTTGTATGCGCTTGGTTTCAAGCTTCTAAGACCTTCCAATTTCAAGCTATGAAGGAAAAGTGAAGACACGTTTACTTTTCATATTTCATGACAGTTGGCTGAGACGGCCAAAACATGCGCTCGTGGAAACTTTTTTCAAAATCCACTTTGGGCTTGTAAGATGTTGTAAAGTGACTTTCTGTCACAATGCAGTACATGCACCTCAACACCCAACTTCATGAACACCACATCAGAGTGAATGATGCGACTGAACCGCGTGCGCTGGAGCCACCAGTGAGCGGCCAGTAGCTCATTGAGGCCCTTTGTGTTGTATGCGCTTGGTTTCAAGCTTCTAAGACCTTCCAATTTCAAGCTATGAAGGAAAAGTGAAGACACGTTTACTTTTCATATTTCGTGACAGTTGGCTGAGACGGCCAAAACATGCGCTCGTGGAAACTTTTTTCAAAATCCACTTTGGGCTTGTAAGATGTTGTAAAGTGACTTTCTGTCACAATGCAGTACATGCACCTCAACACCCAACTTCATGAACACCACATCAGAGTGAATGATGCGACTGAACCGCGTGCGCTGGAGCCACCAGTGAGCGGCCAGTAGCTCATTGAGGCCCTTTGTGTTGTATGCGCTTGGTTTCAAGCTTCTAAGACCTTCCAATTTCAAGCTATGAAGGAAAAGTGAAGACACGTTTACTTTTCATATTTCATGACAGTTGGCTTAGACGGCCAAAACATGCGCTCGTGGAAACTTTTTTCAAAATCCACTTTGGGCTTGTAAGATGTTGTAAAGTGACTTTCTGTCACAATGCAGTACATGCACCTCAACACCCAACTTCATGAACACCACATCAGAGTGAATGATGCGACTGAACCGCGTGCGCTGGAGCCACCAGTGAGCGGCCAGTAGCTCATTGAGGCCCTTTGTGTTGTATGCGCTTGGTTTCAAGCTTCTAAGACCTTCCAATTTCAAGCTATGAAGGAAAAGTGAAGACACGTTTACTTTTCATATTTCATGACAGTTGGCTGAGACGGCCAAAACATGCGCTCGTGGAAACTTTTTTCAAAATCCACTTTGGGCTTGTAAGATGTTGTAAAGTGACTTTCTGTCACAATGCAGTACATGCACCTCAACACCCAACTTCATGAACACCACATCAGAGTGAATGATGCGACTGAACCGCGTGCGCTGGAGCCACCAGTGAGCGGCCAGTAGCTCATTGAGGCCCTTTGTGTTGTATGCGCTTGGTTTCAAGCTTCTAAGACCTTCCAATTTCAAGCTATGAAGGAAAAGTGAAGACACGTTTACTTTTCATATTTCATGACAGTTGGCTGAGACGGCCAAAACATGTGCTCGTGGAAACTTTTTTCAAAATCCACTTTGGGCTTGTAAGATGTTGTAAAGTGACTTTCTGTCACAATGCAGTACATGCACCTCAACACCCAACTTCATGAACACCACATCAGAGTGAATGATGCGACTGAACCGCGTGCGCTGGAGCCACCAGTGAGCGGCCAGTAGCTCATTGAGGCCCTTTGTGTTGTATGCGCTTGGTTTCAAGCTTCTAAGACCTTCCAATTTCAAGCTATGAAGGAAAAGTGAAGACACGTTTACTTTTCATATTTCGTGACAGTTGGCTGAGACGGCCAAAACATGCGCTCGTGGAAACTTTTTTCAAAATCCACTTTGGGCTTGTAAGATGTTGTAAAGTGACTTTCTGTCACAATGCACTACATGCACCTCAACACCCAACTTCATGAACACCACATCAGAGTGAATGATGCGACTGAACCGCGTGCGCTGGAGCCACCAGTGAGCGGCCAGTAGCTCATTGAGGCCCTTTGTGTTGTATGCGCTTGGTTTCAAGCTTCTAAGACCTTCCAATTTCAAGCTATGAAGGAAAAGTGAAGACACGTTTACTTTTCATATTTCGTGACAGTTGGCTGAGACGGCCAAAACATGCGCTCGTGGAAACTTTTTTCAAAATCCACTTTGGGCTTGTAAGATGTTGTAAAGTGACTTTCTGTCACAATGCAGTACATGCACCTCAACACCCAACTTCATGAACACCACATCAGAGTGAATGATGCGACTGAACCGCGTGCGCTGGAGCCACCAGTGAGCGGCCAGTAGCTCATTGAGGCCCTTTGTGTTGTATGCGCTTGGTTTCAAGCTTCTAAGACCTTCCAATTTCAAGCTATGAAGGAAAAGTGAAGACACGTTTACTTTTCATATTTCGTGACAGTTGGCTGAGACGGCCAAAACATGCGCTCGTGGAAACTTTTTTCAAAATCCACTTTGGGCTTGTAAGATGTTGTAAAGTGACTTTCTGTCACAATGCAGTACATGCACCTCAACACCCAACTTCATGAACACCACATCAGAGTGAATGATGCGACTGAACCGCGTGCGCTGGAGCCACCAGTGAGCGGCCAGTAGCTCATTGAGGCCCTTTGTGTTGTATGCGCTTGGTTTCAAGCTTCTAAGACCTTCCAATTTCAAGCTATGAAGGAAAAGTGAAGACACGTTTACTTTTCATATTTCATGACAGTTGGCTTAGACGGCCAAAACATGCGCTCGTGGAAACTTTTTTCAAAATCCACTTTGGGCTTGTAAGATGTTGTAAAGTGACTTTCTGTCACAATGCAGTACATGCACCTCAACACCCAACTTCATGAACACCACATCAGAGTGAATGATGCGACTGAACCGCGTGCGCTGGAGCCACCAGTGAGCGGCCAGTAGCTCATTGAGGCCCTTTGTGTTGTATGCGCTTGGTTTCAAGCTTCTAAGACCTTCCAATTTCAAGCTATGAAGGAAAAGTGAAGACACGTTTACTTTTCATATTTCATGACAGTTGGCTGAGACGGCCAAAACATGCGCTCGTGGAAACTTTTTTCAAAATCCACTTTGGGCTTGTAAGATGTTGTAAAGTGACTTTCTGTCACAATGCAGTACATGCACCTCAACACCCAACTTCATGAACACCACATCAGAGTGAATGATGCGACTGAACCGCGTGCGCTGGAGCCACCAGTGAGCGGCCAGTAGCTCATTGAGGCCCTTTGTGTTGTATGCGCTTGGTTTCAAGCTTCTAAGACCTTCCAATTTCAAGCTATGAAGGAAAAGTGAAGACACGTTTACTTTTCATATTTCATGACAGTTGGCTGAGACGGCCAAAACATGCGCTCGTGGAAACTTTTTTCAAAATCCACTTTGGGCTTGTAAGATGTTGTAAAGTGACTTTCTGTCACAATGCAGTACATGCACCTCAACACCCAACTTCATGAACACCACATCAGAGTGAATGATGCGACTGAACCGCGTGCGCTGGAGCCACCAGTGAGCGGCCAGTAGCTCATTGAGGCCCTTTGTGTTGTATGCGCTTGGTTTCAAGCTTCTAAGACCTTCCAATTTCAAGCTATGAAGGAAAAGTGAAGACACGTTTACTTTTCATATTTCGTGACAGTTGGCTGAGACGGCCAAAACATGCGCTCGTGGAAACTTTTTTCAAAATCCACTTTGGGCTTGTAAGATGTTGTAAAGTGACTTTCTGTCACAATGCACTACATGCACCTCAACACCCAACTTCATGAACACCACATCAGAGTGAATGATGCGACTGAACCGCGTGCGCTGGAGCCACCAGTGAGCGGCCAGTAGCTCATTGAGGCCCTTTGTGTTGTATGCGCTTGGTTTCAAGCTTCTAAGACCTTCCAATTTCAAGCTATGAAGGAAAAGTGAAGACACGTTTACTTTTCATATTTCATGACAGTTGGCTGAGACGGCCAAAACATGCGCTCGTGGAAACTTTTTTCAAAATCCACTTTGGGCTTGTAAGATGTTGTAAAGTGACTTTCTGTCACAATGCAGTACATGCACCTCAACACCCAACTTCATGAACACCACATCAGAGTGAATGATGCGACTGAACCGCGTGCGCTGGAGCCACCAGTGAGCGGCCAGTAGCTCATTGAGGCCCTTTGTGTTGTATGCGCTTGGTTTCAAGCTTCTAAGACCTTCCAATTTCAAGCTATGAAGGAAAAGTGAAGACACGTTTACTTTTCATATTTCATGACAGTTGGCTGAGACGGCCAAAACATGCGCTCGTGGAAACTTTTTTCAAAATCCACTTTGGGCTTGTAAGATGTTGTAAAGTGACTTTCTGTCACAATGCAGTACATGCACCTCAACACCCAACTTCATGAACACCACATCAGAGTGAATGATGCGACTGAACCGCGTGCGCTGGAGCCACCAGTGAGCGGCCAGTAGCTCATTGAGGCCCTTTGTGTTGTATGCGCTTGGTTTCAAGCTTCTAAGACCTTCCAATTTCAAGCTATGAAGGAAAAGTGAAGACACGTTTACTTTTCATATTTCGTGACAGTTGGCTGAGACGGCCAAAACATGCGCTCGTGGAAACTTTTTTCAAAATCCACTTTGGGCTTGTAAGATGTTGTAAAGTGACTTTCTGTCACAATGCAGTACATGCACCTCAACACCCAACTTCATGAACACCACATCAGAGTGAATGATGCGACTGAACCGCGTGCGCTGGAGCCACCAGTGAGCGGCCAGTAGCTCATTGAGGCCCTTTGTGTTGTATGCGCTTGGTTTCAAGCTTCTAAGACCTTCCAATTTCAAGCTATGAAGGAAAAGTGAAGACACGTTTACTTTTCATATTTCATGACAGTTGGCTGAGACGGCCAAAACATGCGCTCGTGGAAACTTTTTTCAAAATCCACTTTGGGCTTGTAAGATGTTGTAAAGTGACTTTCTGTCACAATGCAGTACATGCACCTCAACACCCAACTTCATGAACACCACATCAGAGTGAATGATGCGACTGAACCGCGTGCGCTGGAGCCACCAGTGAGCGGCCAGTAGCTCATTGAGGCCCTTTGTGTTGTATGCGCTTGGTTTCAAGCTTCTAAGACCTTCCAATTTCAAGCTATGAAGGAAAAGTGAAGACACGTTTACTTTTCATATTTCATGACAGTTGGCTGAGACGGCCAAAACATGCGCTCGTGGAAACTTTTTTCAAAATCCACTTTGGGCTTGTAAGATGTTGTAAAGTGACTTTCTGTCACAATGCAGTACATGAACCTCAACACCCAACTTCAAGAACACCACATCAGAGTGAATGATGCGACTGAACCGCGTGCGCTGGAGCCACCAGTGAGCGGCCAGTAGCTCATTGAGGCCCTTTGTGTTGTATGCGCTTGGTTTCAAGCTTCTAAGACCTTCCAATTTCAAGCTATGAAGGAAAAGTGAAGACACGTTTACTTTTCATATTTCATGACAGTTGGCTGAGACGGCCAAAACATGCGCTCGTGGAAACTTTTTTCAAAATCCACTTTGGGCTTGTAAGATGTTGTAAAGTGACTTTCTGTCACAATGCAGTACATGCACCTCAACACCCAACTTCATGAACACCACATCAGAGTGAATGATGCGACTGAACCGCGTGCGCTGGAGCCACCAGTGAGCGGCCAGTAGCTCATTGAGGCCCTTTGTGTTGTATGCGCTTGGTTTCAAGCTTCTAAGACCTTCCAATTTCAAGCTATGAAGGAAAAGTGAAGACACGTTTACTTTTCATATTTCGTGACAGTTGGCTGAGACGGCCAAAACATGCGCTCGTGGAAACTTTTTTCAAAATCCACTTTGGGCTTGTAAGATGTTGTAAAGTGACTTTCTGTCACAATGCAGTACATGCACCTCAACACCCAACTTCATGAACACCACATCAGAGTGAATGATGCGACTGAACCGCGTGCGCTGGAGCCACCAGTGAGCGGCCAGTAGCTCATTGAGGCCCTTTGTGTTGTATGCGCTTGGTTTCAAGCTTCTAAGACCTTCCAATTTCAAGCTATGAAGGAAAAGTGAAGACACGTTTACTTTTCATATTTCATGACAGTTGGCTGAGACGGCCAAAACATGCGCTCGTGGAAACTTTTTTCAAAATCCACTTTGGGCTTGTAAGATGTTGTAAAGTGACTTTCTGTCACAATGCAGTACATGCACCTCAACACCCAACTTCATGAACACCACATCAGAGTGAATGATGCGACTGAACCGCGTGCGCTGGAGCCACCAGTGAGCGGCCAGTAGCTCATTGAGGCCCTTTGTGTTGTATGCGCTTGGTTTCAAGCTTCTAAGACCTTCCAATTTCAAGCTATGAAGGAAAAGTGAAGACACGTTTACTTTTCATATTTCGTGACAGTTGGCTGAGACGGCCAAAACATGCGCTCGTGGAAACTTTTTTCAAAATCCACTTTGGGCTTGTAAGATGTTGTAAAGTGACTTTCTGTCACAATGCAGTACATGCACCTCAACACCCAACTTCATGAACACCACATCAGAGTGAATGATGCGACTGAACCGCGTGCGCTGGAGCCACCAGTGAGCGGCCAGTAGCTCATTGAGGCCCTTTGTGTTGTATGCGCTTGGTTTCAAGCTTCTAAGACCTTCCAATTTCAAGCTATGAAGGAAAAGTGAAGACACGTTTACTTTTCATATTTCATGACAGTTGGCTGAGACGGCCAAAACATGCGCTCGTGGAAACTTTTTTCAAAATCCACTTTGGGCTTGTAAGATGTTGTAAAGTGACTTTCTGTCACAATGCAGTACATGCACCTCAACACCCAACTTCATGAACACCACATCAGAGTGAATGATGCGACTGAACCGCGTGCGCTGGAGCCACCAGTGAGCGGCCAGTAGCTCATTGAGGCCCTTTGTGTTGTATGCGCTTGGTTTCAAGCTTCTAAGACCTTCCAATTTCAAGCTATGAAGGAAAAGTGAAGACACGTTTACTTTTCATATTTCGTGACAGTTGGCTGAGACGGCCAAAACATGCGCTCGTGGAAACTTTTTTCAAAATCCACTTTGGGCTTGTAAGATGTTGTAAAGTGACTTTCTGTCACAATGCAGTACATGCACCTCAACACCCAACTTCATGAACACCACATCAGAGTGAATGATGCGACTGAACCGCGTGCGCTGGAGCCACCAGTGAGCGGCCAGTAGCTCATTGAGGCCCTTTGTGTTGTATGCGCTTGGTTTCAAGCTTCTAAGACCTTCCAATTTCAAGCTATGAAGGAAAAGTGAAGACACGTTTACTTTTCATATTTCGTGACAGTTGGCTGAGACGGCCAAAACATGCGCTCGTGGAAACTTTTTTCAAAATCCACTTTGGGCTTGTAAGATGTTGTAAAGTGACTTTCTGTCACAATGCAGTACATGCACCTCAACACCCAACTTCATGAACACCACATCAGAGTGAATGATGCGACTGAACCGCGTGCGCTGGAGCCACCAGTGAGCGGCCAGTAGCTCATTGAGGCCCTTTGTGTTGTATGCGCTTGGTTTCAAGCTTCTAAGACCTTCCAATTTCAAGCTATGAAGGAAAAGTGAAGACACGTTTACTTTTCATATTTCATGACAGTTGGCTTAGACGGCCAAAACATGCGCTCGTGGAAACTTTTTTCAAAATCCACTTTGGGCTTGTAAGATGTTGTAAAGTGACTTTCTGTCACAATGCAGTACATGCACCTCAACACCCAACTTCATGAACACCACATCAGAGTGAATGATGCGACTGAACCGCGTGCGCTGGAGCCACCAGTGAGCGGCCAGTAGCTCATTGAGGCCCTTTGTGTTGTATGCGCTTGGTTTCAAGCTTCTAAGACCTTCCAATTTCAAGCTATGAAGGAAAAGTGAAGACACGTTTACTTTTCATATTTCATGACAGTTGGCTGAGACGGCCAAAACATGCGCTCGTGGAAACTTTTTTCAAAATCCACTTTGGGCTTGTAAGATGTTGTAAAGTGACTTTCTGTCACAATGCAGTACATGCACCTCAACACCCAACTTCATGAACACCACATCAGAGTGAATGATGCGACTGAACCGCGTGCGCTGGAGCCACCAGTGAGCGGCCAGTAGCTCATTGAGGCCCTTTGTGTTGTATGCGCTTGGTTTCAAGCTTCTAAGACCTTCCAATTTCAAGCTATGAAGGAAAAGTGAAGACACGTTTACTTTTCATATTTCGTGACAGTTGGCTGAGACGGCCAAAACATGCGCTCGTGGAAACTTTTTTCAAAATCCACTTTGGGCTTGTAAGATGTTGTAAAGTGACTTTCTGTCACAATGCAGTACATGCACCTCAACACCCAACTTCATGAACACCACATCAGAGTGAATGATGCGACTGAACCGCGTGCGCTGGAGCCACCAGTGAGCGGCCAGTAGCTCATTGAGGCCCTTTGTGTTGTATGCGCTTGGTTTCAAGCTTCTAAGACCTTCCAATTTCAAGCTATGAAGGAAAAGTGAAGACACGTTTACTTTTCATATTTCATGACAGTTGGCTGAGATGGCCAAAACATGCGCTCGTGGAAACTTTTTTCAAAATCCACTTTGGGCTTGTAAGATGTTGTAAAGTGACTTTCTGTCACAATGCAGTACATGCACCTCAACACCCAACTTCATGAACACCACATCAGAGTGAATGATGCGACTGAACCGCGTGCGCTGGAGCCACCAGTGAGCGGCCAGTAGCTCATTGAGGCCCTTTGTGTTGTATGCGCTTGGTTTCAAGCTTCTAAGACCTTCCAATTTCAAGCTATGAAGGAAAAGTGAAGACACGTTTACTTTTCATATTTCGTGACAGTTGGCTGAGACGGCCAAAACATGCGCTCGTGGAAACTTTTTTCAAAATCCACTTTGGGCTTGTAAGATGTTGTAAAGTGACTTTCTGTCACAATGCAGTACATGCACCTCAACACCCAACTTCATGAACACCACATCAGAGTGAATGATGCGACTGAACCGCGTGCGCTGGAGCCACCAGTGAGCGGCCAGTAGCTCATTGAGGCCCTTTGTGTTGTATGCGCTTGGTTTCAAGCTTCTAAGACCTTCCAATTTCAAGTTATGAAGGAAAAGTGAAGACACGTTTACTTTTCATATTTCGTGACAGTTGGCTGAGACGGCCAAAACATGCGCTCGTGGAAACTTTTTTCAAAATCCACTTTGGGCTTGTAAGATGTTGTAAAGTGACTTTCTGTCACAATGCAGTACATGCACCTCAACACCCAACTTCATGAACACCACATCAGAGTGAATGATGCGACTGAACCGCGTGCGCTGGAGCCACCAGTGAGCGGCCAGTAGCTCATTGAGGCCCTTTGTGTTGTATGCGCTTGGTTTCAAGCTTCTAAGACCTTCCAATTTCAAGCTATGAAGGAAAAGTGAAGACACGTTTACTTTTCATATTTCATGACAGTTGGCTTAGACGGCCAAAACATGCGCTCGTGGAAACTTTTTTCAAAATCCACTTTGGGCTTGTAAGATGTTGTAAAGTGACTTTCTGTCACAATGCAGTACATGCACCTCAACACCCAACTTCATGAACACCACATCAGAGTGAATGATGCGACTGAACCGCGTGCGCTGGAGCCACCAGTGAGCGGCCAGTAGCTCATTGAGGCCCTTTGTGTTGTATGCGCTTGGTTTCAAGCTTCTAAGACCTTCCAATTTCAAGCTATGAAGGAAAAGTGAAGACACGTTTACTTTTCATATTTCATGACAGTTGGCTGAGACGGCCAAAACATGCGCTTGGGAAACTTTTTTCAAAATCCACTTTGGGCTTGTAAGATGTTGTAAAGTGACTTTCTGTCACAATGCACTACATGCACCTCAACACCCAACTTCATGAACACCACATCAGAGTGAATGATGCGACTGAACCGCGTGCGCTGGAGCCACCAGTGAGCGGCCAGTAGCTCATTGAGGCCCTTTGTGTTGTATGCGCTTGGTTTCAAGCTTCTAAGACCTTCCAATTTCAAGCTATGAAGGAAAAGTGAAGACACGTTTACTTTTCATATTTCATGACAGTTGGCTGAGACGGCCAAAACATGCGCTCGTGGAAACTTTTTTCAAAATCCACTTTGGGCTTGTAAGATGTTGTAAAGTGACTTTCTGTCACAATGCACTACATGCACCTCAACACCCAACTTCATGAACACCACATCAGAGTGAATGATGCGACTGAACCGCGTGCGCTGGAGCCACCAGTGAGCGGCCAGTAGCTCATTGAGGCCCTTTGTGTTGTATGCGCTTGGTTTCAAGCTTCTAAGACCTTCCAATTTCAAGCTATGAAGGAAAAGTGAAGACACGTTTACTTTTCATATTTCATGACAGTTGGCTGAGACGGCCAAAACATGCGCTCGTGGAAACTTTTTTCAAAATCCACTTTGGGCTTGTAAGATGTTGTAAAGTGACTTTCTGTCACAATGCAGTACATGCACCTCAACACCCAACTTCATGAACACCACATCAGAGTGAATGATGCGACTGAACCGCGTGCGCTGGAGCCACCAGTGAGCGGCCAGTAGCTCATTGAGGCCCTTTGTGTTGTATGCGCTTGGTTTCAAGCTTCTAAGACCTTCCAATTTCAAGCTATGAAGGAAAAGTGAAGACACGTTTACTTTTCATATTTCGTGACAGTTGGCTGAGACGGCCAAAACATGCGCTCGTGGAAACTTTTTTCAAAATCCACTTTGGGCTTGTAAGATGTTGTAAAGTGACTTTCTGTCACAATGCAGTACATGCACCTCAACACCCAACTTCATGAACACCACATCAGAGTGAATGATGCGACTGAACCGCGTGCGCTGGAGCCACCAGTGAGCGGCCAGTAGCTCATTGAGGCCCTTTGTGTTGTATGCGCTTGGTTTCAAGCTTCTAAGACCTTCCAATTTCAAGCTATGAAGGAAAAGTGAAGACACGTTTACTTTTCATATTTCATGACAGTTGGCTTAGACGGCCAAAACATGCGCTCGTGGAAACTTTTTTCAAAATCCACTTTGGGCTTGTAAGATGTTGTAAAGTGACTTTCTGTCACAATGCAGTACATGCACCTCAACACCCAACTTCATGAACACCACATCAGAGTGAATGATGCGACTGAACCGCGTGCGCTGGAGCCACCAGTGAGCGGCCAGTAGCTCATTGAGGCCCTTTGTGTTGTATGCGCTTGGTTTCAAGCTTCTAAGACCTTCCAATTTCAAGCTATGAAGGAAAAGTGAAGACACGTTTACTTTTCATATTTCATGACAGTTGGCTGAGACGGCCAAAACATGCGCTTGGGAAACTTTTTTCAAAATCCACTTTGGGCTTGTAAGATGTTGTAAAGTGACTTTCTGTCACAATGCACTACATGCACCTCAACACCCAACTTCATGAACACCACATCAGAGTGAATGATGCGACTGAACCGCGTGCGCTGGAGCCACCAGTGAGCGGCCAGTAGCTCATTGAGGCCCTTTGTGTTGTATGCGCTTGGTTTCAAGCTTCTAAGACCTTCCAATTTCAAGCTATGAAGGAAAAGTGAAGACACGTTTACTTTTCATATTTCATGACAGTTGGCTGAGACGGCCAAAACATGCGCTCGTGGAAACTTTTTTCAAAATCCACTTTGGGCTTGTAAGATGTTGTAAAGTGACTTTCTGTCACAATGCACTACATGCACCTCAACACCCAACTTCATGAACACCACATCAGAGTGAATGATGCGACTGAACCGCGTGCGCTGGAGCCACCAGTGAGCGGCCAGTAGCTCATTGAGGCCCTTTGTGTTGTATGCGCTTGGTTTCAAGCTTCTAAGACCTTCCAATTTCAAGCTATGAAGGAAAAGTGAAGACACGTTTACTTTTCATATTTCATGACAGTTGGCTGAGACGGCCAAAACATGCGCTCGTGGAAACTTTTTTCAAAATCCACTTTGGGCTTGTAAGATGTTGTAAAGTGACTTTCTGTCACAATGCAGTACATGCACCTCAACACCCAACTTCATGAACACCACATCAGAGTGAATGATGCGACTGAACCGCGTGCGCTGGAGCCACCAGTGAGCGGCCAGTAGCTCATTGAGGCCCTTTGTGTTGTATGCGCTTGGTTTCAAGCTTCTAAGACCTTCCAATTTCAAGCTATGAAGGAAAAGTGAAGACACGTTTACTTTTCATATTTCGTGACAGTTGGCTGAGACGGCCAAAACATGCGCTCGTGGAAACTTTTTTCAAAATCCACTTTGGGCTTGTAAGATGTTGTAAAGTGACTTTCTGTCACAATGCAGTACATGCACCTCAACACCCAACTTCATGAACACCACATCAGAGTGAATGATGCGACTGAACCGCGTGCGCTGGAGCCACCAGTGAGCGGCCAGTAGCTCATTGAGGCCCTTTGTGTTGTATGCGCTTGGTTTCAAGCTTCTAAGACCTTCCAATTTCAAGCTATGAAGGAAAAGTGAAGACACGTTTACTTTTCATATTTCGTGACAGTTGGCTGAGACGGCCAAAACATGCGCTCGTGGAAACTTTTTTCAAAATCCACTTTGGGCTTGTAAGATGTTGTAAAGTGACTTTCTGTCACAATGCAGTACATGCACCTCAACACCCAACTTCATGAACACCACATCAGAGTGAATGATGCGACTGAACCGCGTGCGCTGGAGCCACCAGTGAGCGGCCAGTAGCTCATTGAGGCCCTTTGTGTTGTATGCGCTTGGTTTCAAGCTTCTAAGACCTTCCAATTTCAAGCTATGAAGGAAAAGTGAAGACACGTTTACTTTTCATATTTCGTGACAGTTGGCTGAGACGGCCAAAACATGCGCTCGTGGAAACTTTTTTCAAAATCCACTTTGGGCTTGTAAGATGTTGTAAAGTGACTTTCTGTCACAATGCAGTACATGCACCTCAACACCCAACTTCATGAACACCACATCAGAGTGAATGATGCGACTGAACCGCGTGCGCTGGAGCCACCAGTGAGCGGCCAGTAGCTCATTGAGGCCCTTTGTGTTGTATGCGCTTGGTTTCAAGCTTCTAAGACCTTCCAATTTCAAGCTATGAAGGAAAAGTGAAGACACGTTTACTTTTCATATTTCATGACAGTTGGCTTAGACGGAAAAAACATGCGCTCGTGGAAACTTTTTTCAAAATCCACTTTGGGCTTGTAAGATGTTGTAAAGTGACTTTCTGTCACAATGCAGTACATGCACCTCAACACCCAACTTCATGAACACCACATCAGAGTGAATGATGCGACTGAACCGCGTGCGCTGGAGCCACCAGTGAGCGGCCAGTAGCTCATTGAGGCCCTTTGTGTTGTATGCGCTTGGTTTCAAGCTTCTAAGACCTTCCAATTTCAAGCTATGAAGGAAAACTGAAGACACATTTACTTTTCATATTTCATGACAGTTGGCTGAGACGGCCAAAACATGCGCTCGTGGAAACTTTTTTCAAAATCCACTTTGGGCTTGTAAGATGTTGTAAAGTGACTTTCTGTCACAATGCAGTACATGCACCTCAACACCCAACTTCATGAACACCACATCAGAGTGAATGATGCGACTGAACCGCGTGCGCTGGAGCCACCAGTGAGCGGCCAGTAGCTCATTGAGGCCCTTTGTGTTGTATGCGCTTGGTTTCAAGCTTCTAAGACCTTCCAATTTCAAGCTATGAAGGAAAAGTGAAGACACGTTTACTTTTCATATTTCATGACAGTTGGCTGAGACGGCCAAAACATGCGCTCGTGGAAACTTTTTTCAAAATCCACTTTGGGCTTGTAAGATGTTGTAAAGTGACTTTCTGTCACAATGCAGTACATGCACCTCAACACCCAACTTCATGAACACCACATCAGAGTGAATGATGCGACTGAACCGCGTGCGCTGGAGCCACCAGTGAGCGGCCAGTAGCTCATTGAGGCCCTTTGTGTTGTATGCGCTTGGTTTCAAGCTTCTAAGACCTTCCAATTTCAAGCTATGAAGGAAAAGTGAAGACACGTTTACTTTTCATATTTCGTGACAGTTGGCTGAGACGGCCAAAACATGCGCTCGTGGAAACTTTTTTCAAAATCCACTTTGGGCTTGTAAGATGTTGTAAAGTGACTTTCTGTCACAATGCAGTACATGCACCTCAACACCCAACTTCATGAACACCACATCAGAGTGAATGATGCGACTGAACCGCGTGCGCTGGAGCCACCAGTGAGCGGCCAGTAGCTCATTGAGGCCCTTTGTGTTGTATGCGCTTGGTTTCAAGCTTCTAAGACCTTCCAATTTCAAGCTATGAAGGAAAAGTGAAGACACGTTTACTTTTCATATTTCGTGACAGTTGGCTGAGACGGCCAAAACATGCGCTCGTGGAAACTTTTTTCAAAATCCACTTTGGGCTTGTAAGATGTTGTAAAGTGACTTTCTGTCACAATGCAGTACATGCACCTCAACACCCAACTTCATGAACACCACATCAGAGTGAATGATGCGACTGAACCGCGTGCGCTGGAGCCACCAGTGAGCGGCCAGTAGCTCATTGAGGCCCTTTGTGTTGTATGCGCTTGGTTTCAAGCTTCTAAGACCTTCCAATTTCAAGCTATGAAGGAAAAGTGAAGACACGTTTACTTTTCATATTTCGTGACAGTTGGCTGAGACGGCCAAAACATGCGCTCGTGGAAACTTTTTTCAAAATCCACTTTGGGCTTGTAAGATGTTGTAAAGTGACTTTCTGTCACAATGCAGTACATGCACCTCAACACCCAACTTCATGAACACCACATCAGAGTGAATGATGCGACTGAACCGCGTGCGCTGGAGCCACCAGTGAGCGGCCAGTAGCTCATTGAGGCCCTTTGTGTTGTATGCGCTTGGTTTCAAGCTTCTAAGACCTTCCAATTTCAAGCTATGAAGGAAAAGTGAAGACACGTTTACTTTTCATATTTCATGACAGTTGGCTGAGACGGCCAAAACATGCGCTCGTGGAAACTTTTTTCAAAATCCACTTTGGGCTTGTAAGATGTTGTAAAGTGACTTTCTGTCACAATGCACTACATGCACCTCAACACCCAACTTCATGAACACCACATCAGAGTGAATGATGCGACTGAACCGCGTGCGCTGGAGCCACCAGTGAGCGGCCAGTAGCTCATTGAGGCCCTTTGTGTTGTATGCGCTTGGTTTCAAGCTTCTAAGACCTTCCAATTTCAAGCTATGAAGGAAAAGTGAAGACACGTTTACTTTTCATATTTCATGACAGTTGGCTGAGACGGCCAAAACATGCGCTCGTGGAAACTTTTTTCAAAATCCACTTTGGGCTTGTAAGATGTTGTAAAGTGACTTTCTGTCACAATGCAGTACATGCACCTCAACACCCAACTTCATGAACACCACATCAGAGTGAATGATGCGACTGAACCGCGTGCGCTGGAGCCACCAGTGAGCGGCCAGTAGCTCATTGAGGCCCTTTGTGTTGTATGCGCTTGGTTTCAAGCTTCTAAGACCTTCCAATTTCAAGCTATGAAGGAAAAGTGAAGACACGTTTACTTTTCATATTTCGTGACAGTTGGCTGAGACGGCCAAAACATGCGCTCGTGGAAACTTTTTTCAAAATCCACTTTGGGCTTGTAAGATGTTGTAAAGTGACTTTCTGTCACAATGCAGTACATGCACCTCAACACCCAACTTCATGAACACCACATCAGAGTGAATGATGCGACTGAACCGCGTGCGCTGGAGCCACCAGTGAGCGGCCAGTAGCTCATTGAGGCCCTTTGTGTTGTATGCGCTTGGTTTCAAGCTTCTAAGACCTTCCAATTTCAAGCTATGAAGGAAAAGTGAAGACACGTTTACTTTTCATATTTCATGACAGTTGGCTGAGACGGCCAAAACATGCGCTCGTGGAAACTTTTTTCAAAATCCACTTTGGGCTTGTAAGATGTTGTAAAGTGACTTTCTGTCACAATGCACTACATGCACCTCAACACCCAACTTCATGAACACCACATCAGAGTGAATGATGCGACTGAACCGCGTGCGCTGGAGCCACCAGTGAGCGGCCAGTAGCTCATTGAGGCCCTTTGTGTTGTATGCGCTTGGTTTCAAGCTTCTAAGACCTTCCAATTTCAAGCTATGAAGGAAAAGTGAAGACACGTTTACTTTTCATATTTCATGACAGTTGGCTGAGACGGCCAAAACATGCGCTCGTGGAAACTTTTTTCAAAATCCACTTTGGGCTTGTAAGATGTTGTAAAGTGACTTTCTGTCACAATGCAGTACATGCACCTCAACACCCAACTTCATGAACACCACATCAGAGTGAATGATGCGACTGAACCGCGTGCGCTGGAGCCACCAGTGAGCGGCCAGTAGCTCATTGAGGCCCTTTGTGTTGTATGCGCTTGGTTTCAAGCTTCTAAGACCTTCCAATTTCAAGCTATGAAGGAAAAGTGAAGACACGTTTACTTTTCATATTTCGTGACAGTTGGCTGAGACGGCCAAAACATGCGCTCGTGGAAACTTTTTTCAAAATCCACTTTGGGCTTGTAAGATGTTGTAAAGTGACTTTCTGTCACAATGCAGTACATGCACCTCAACACCCAACTTCATGAACACCACATCAGAGTGAATGATGCGACTGAACCGCGTGCGCTGGAGCCACCAGTGAGCGGCCAGTAGCTCATTGAGGCCCTTTGTGTTGTATGCGCTTGGTTTCAAGCTTCTAAGACCTTCCAATTTCAAGCTATGAAGGAAAAGTGAAGACACGTTTACTTTTCATATTTCGTGACAGTTGGCTGAGACGGCCAAAACATGCGCTCGTGGAAACTTTTTTCAAAATCCACTTTGGGCTTGTAAGATGTTGTAAAGTGACTTTCTGTCACAATGCAGTACATGCACCTCAACACCCAACTTCAAGAACACCACATCAGAGTGAATGATGCGACTGAACCGCGTGCGCTGGAGCCACCAGTGAGCGGCCAGTAGCTCATTGAGGCCCTTTGTGTTGTATGCGCTTGGTTTCAAGCTTCTAAGACCTTCCAATTTCAAGCTATGAAGGAAAAGTGAAGACACGTTTACTTTTCATATTTCATGACAGTTGGCTGAGACGGCCAAAACATGCGCTCGTGGAAACTTTTTTCAAAATCCACTTTGGGCTTGTAAGATGTTGTAAAGTGACTTTCTGTCACAATGCAGTACATGCACCTCAACACCCAACTTCATGAACACCACATCAGAGTGAATGATGCGACTGAACCGCGTGCGCTGGAGCCACCAGTGAGCGGCCAGTAGCTCATTGAGGCCCTTTGTGTTGTATGCGCTTGGTTTCAAGCTTCTAAGACCTTCCAATTTCAAGCTATGAAGGAAAAGTGAAGACACGTTTACTTTTCATATTTCATGACAGTTGGCTGAGACGGCCAAAACATGCGCTCGTGGAAACTTTTTTCAAAATCCACTTTGGGCTTGTAAGATGTTGTAAAGTGACTTTCTGTCACAATGCACTACATGCACCTCAACACCCAACTTCATGAACACCACATCAGAGTGAATGATGCGACTGAACCGCGTGCGCTGGAGCCACCAGTGAGCGGCCAGTAGCTCATTGAGGCCCTTTGTGTTGTATGCGCTTGGTTTCAAGCTTCTAAGACCTTCCAATTTCAAGCTATGAAGGAAAAGTGAAGACACGTTTACTTTTCATATTTCATGACAGTTGGCTGAGACGGCCAAAACATGCGCTCGTGGAAACTTTTTTCAAAATCCACTTTGGGCTTGTAAGATGTTGTAAAGTGACTTTCTGTCACAATGCAGTACATGCACCTCAACACCCAACTTCATGAACACCACATCAGAGTGAATGATGCGACTGAACCGCGTGCGCTGGAGCCACCAGTGAGCGGCCAGTAGCTCATTGAGGCCCTTTGTGTTGTATGCGCTTGGTTTCAAGCTTCTAAGACCTTCCAATTTCAAGCTATGAAGGAAAAGTGAAGACACGTTTACTTTTCATATTTCATGACAGTTGGCTGAGACGGCCAAAACATGCGCTCGTGGAAACTTTTTTCAAAATCCACTTTGGGCTTGTAAGATGTTGTAAAGTGACTTTCTGTCACAATGCAGTACATGCACCTCAACACCCAACTTCATGAACACCACATCAGAGTGAATGATGCGACTGAACCGCGTGCGCTGGAGCCACCAGTGAGCGGCCAGTAGCTCATTGAGGCCCTTTGTGTTGTATGCGCTTGGTTTCAAGCTTCTAAGACCTTCCAATTTCAAGCTATGAAGGAAAAGTGAAGACACGTTTACTTTTCATATTTCATGACAGTTGGCTGAGACGGCCAAAACATGCGCTCGTGGAAACTTTTTTCAAAATCCACTTTGGGCTTGTAAGATGTTGTAAAGTGACTTTCTGTCACAATGCAGTACATGCACCTCAACACCCAACTTCATGAACACCACATCAGAGTGAATGATGCGACTGAACCGCGTGCGCTGGAGCCACCAGTGAGCGGCCAGTAGCTCATTGAGGCCCTTTGTGTTGTATGCGCTTGGTTTCAAGCTTCTAAGACCTTCCAATTTCAAGCTATGAAGGAAAAGTGAAGACACGTTTACTTTTCATATTTCGTGACAGTTGGCTGAGACGGCCAAAACATGCGCTCGTGGAAACTTTTTTCAAAATCCACTTTGGGCTTGTAAGATGTTGTAAAGTGACTTTCTGTCACAATGCAGTACATGCACCTCAACACCCAACTTCATGAACACCACATCAGAGTGAATGATGCGACTGAACCGCGTGCGCTGGAGCCACCAGTGAGCGGCCAGTAGCTCATTGAGGCCCTTTGTGTTGTATGCGCTTGGTTTCAAGCTTCTAAGACCTTCCAATTTCAAGCTATGAAGGAAAAGTGAAAACACGTTTACTTTTCATATTTCATGACAGTTGGCTGAGACGGCCAAAACATGCGCTCGTGGAAACTTTTTTCAAAATCCACTTTGGGCTTGTAAGATGTTGTAAAGTGACTTTCTGTCACAATGCAGTACATGCACCTCAACACCCAACTTCATGAACACCACATCAGAGTGAATGATGCGACTGAACCGCGTGCGCTGGAGCCACCAGTGAGCGGTCAGTAGCTCATTGAGGCCCTTTGTGTTGTATGCGCTTGGTTTCAAGCTTCTAAGACCTTCCAATTTCAAACTATGAAGGAAAAGTGAAGACACGTTTACTTTTCATATTTCGTGACAGTTGGCTGAGACGGCCAAAACATGCGCTCGTGGAAACTTTTTTCAAAATCCACTTTGGGCTTGTAAGATGTTGTAAAGTGACTTTCTGTCACAATGCAGTACATGCACCTCAACACCCAACTTCATGAACACCACATCAGAGTGAATGATGCGACTGAACCGCGTGCGCTGGAGCCACCAGTGAGCGGCCAGTAGCTCATTGAGGCCCTTTGTGTTGTATGCGCTTGGTTTCAAGCTTCTAAGACCTTCCAATTTCAAGCTATGAAGGAAAAGTGAAGACACGTTTACTTTTCATATTTCGTGACAGTTGGCTGAGACGGCCAAAACATGCGCTCGTGGAAACTTTTTTCAAAATCCACTTTGGGCTTGTAAGATGTTGTAAAGTGACTTTCTGTCACAATGCAGTACATGCACCTCAACACCCAACTTCATGAACACCACATCAGAGTGAATGATGCGACTGAACCGCGTGCGCTGGAGCCACCAGTGAGCGGCCAGTAGCTCATTGAGGCCCTTTGTGTTGTATGCGCTTGGTTTCAAGCTTCTAAGACCTTCCAATTTCAAGCTATGAAGGAAAAGTGAAGACACGTTTACTTTTCATATTTCGTGACAGTTGGCTGAGACGGCCAAAACATGCGCTCGTGGAAACTTTTTTCAAAATCCACTTTGGGCTTGTAAGATGTTGTAAAGTGACTTTCTGTCACAATGCAGTACATGCACCTCAACACCCAACTTCATGAACACCACATCAGAGTGAATGATGCGACTGAACCGCGTGCGCTGGAGCCACCAGTGAGCGGTCAGTAGCTCATTGAGGCCCTTTGTGTTGTATGCGCTTGGTTTCAAGCTTCTAAGACCTTCCAATTTCAAACTATGAAGGAAAAGTGAAGACACGTTTACTTTTCATATTTCGTGACAGTTGGCTGAGACGGCCAAAACATGCGCTCGTGGAAACTTTTTTCAAAATCCACTTTGGGCTTGTAAGATGTTGTAAAGTGACTTTCTGTCACAATGCAGTACATGCACCTCAACACCCAACTTCATGAACACCACATCAGAGTGAATGATGCGACTGAACCGCGTGCGCTGGAGCCACCAGTGAGCGGCCAGTAGCTCATTGAGGCCCTTTGTGTTGTATGCGCTTGGTTTCAAGCTTCTAAGACCTTCCAATTTCAAGCTATGAAGGAAAAGTGAAGACACGTTTACTTTTCATATTTCGTGACAGTTGGCTGAGACGGCCAAAACATGCGCTCGTGGAAACTTTTTTCAAAATCCACTTTGGGCTTGTAAGATGTTGTAAAGTGACTTTCTGTCACAATGCAGTACATGCACCTCAACACCCAACTTCATGAACACCACATCAGAGTGAATGATGCGACTGAACCGCGTGCGCTGGAGCCACCAGTGAGCGGCCAGTAGCTCATTGAGGCCCTTTGTGTTGTATGCGCTTGGTTTCAAGCTTCTAAGACCTTCCAATTTCAAGCTATGAAGGAAAAGTGAAGACACGTTTACTTTTCATATTTCGTGACAGTTGGCTGAGACGGCCAAAACATGCGCTCGTGGAAACTTTTTTCAAAATCCACTTTGGGCTTGTAAGATGTTGTAAAGTGACTTTCTGTCACAATGCAGTACATGCACCTCAACACCCAACTTCATGAACACCACATCAGAGTGAATGATGCGACTGAACCGCGTGCGCTGGAGCCACCAGTGAGCGGCCAGTAGCTCATTGAGGCCCTTTGTGTTGTATGCGCTTGGTTTCAAGCTTCTAAGACCTTCCAATTTCAAGCTATGAAGGAAAAGTGAAGACACGTTTACTTTTCATATTTCGTGACAGTTGGCTGAGACGGCCAAAACATGCGCTCGTGGAAACTTTTTTCAAAATCCACTTTGGGCTTGTAAGATGTTGTAAAGTGACTTTCTGTCACAATGCAGTACATGCACCTCAACACCCAACTTCATGAACACCACATCAGAGTGAATGATGCGACTGAACCGCGTGCGCTGGAGCCACCAGTGAGCGGCCAGTAGCTCATTGAGGCCCTTTGTGTTGTATGCGCTTGGTTTCAAGCTTCTAAGACCTTCCAATTTCAAGCTATGAAGGAAAAGTGAAGACACGTTTACTTTTCATATTTCATGACAGTTGGCTGAGACGGCCAAAACATGCGCTCGTGGAAACTTTTTTCAAAATCCACTTTGGGCTTGTAAGATGTTGTAAAGTGACTTTCTGTCACAATGCAGTACATGCACCTCAACACCCAACTTCATGAACACCACATCAGAGTGAATGATGCGACTGAACCGCGTGCGCTGGAGCCACCAGTGAGCGGCCAGTAGCTCATTGAGGCCCTTTGTGTTGTATGCGCTTGGTTTCAAGCTTCTAAGACCTTCCAATTTCAAGCTATGAAGGAAAAGTGAAGACACGTTTACTTTTCATATTTCATGACAGTTGGCTGAGACGGCCAAAACATGCGCTCGTGGAAACTTTTTTCAAAATCCACTTTGGGCTTGTAAGATGTTGTAAAGTGACTTTCTGTCACAATGCACTACATGCACCTCAACACCCAACTTCATGAACACCACATCAGAGTGAATGATGCGACTGAACCGCGTGCGCTGGAGCCACCAGTGAGCGGCCAGTAGCTCATTGAGGCCCTTTGTGTTGTATGCGCTTGGTTTCAAGCTTCTAAGACCTTCCAATTTCAAGCTATGAAGGAAAAGTGAAGACACGTTTACTTTTCATATTTCATGACAGTTGGCTGAGACGGCCAAAACATGCGCTCGTGGAAACTTTTTTCAAAATCCACTTTGGGCTTGTAAGATGTTGTAAAGTGACTTTCTGTCACAATGCAGTACATGCACCTCAACACCCAACTTCATGAACACCACATCAGAGTGAATGATGCGACTGAACCGCGTGCGCTGGAGCCACCAGTGAGCGGCCAGTAGCTCATTGAGGCCCTTTGTGTTGTATGCGCTTGGTTTCAAGCTTCTAAGACCTTCCAATTTCAAGCTATGAAGGAAAAGTGAAGACACGTTTACTTTTCATATTTCATGACAGTTGGCTGAGACGGCCAAAACATGCGCTCGTGGAAACTTTTTTCAAAATCCACTTTGGGCTTGTAAGATGTTGTAAAGTGACTTTCTGTCACAATGCAGTACATGCACCTCAACACCCAACTTCATGAACACCACATCAGAGTGAATGATGCGACTGAACCGCGTGCGCTGGAGCCACCAGTGAGCGGCCAGTAGCTCATTGAGGCCCTTTGTGTTGTATGCGCTTGGTTTCAAGCTTCTAAGACCTTCCAATTTCAAGCTATGAAGGAAAAGTGAAGACACGTTTACTTTTCATATTTCATGACAGTTGGCTGAGACGGCCAAAACATGCGCTCGTGGAAACTTTTTTCAAAATCCACTTTGGGCTTGTAAGATGTTGTAAAGTGACTTTCTGTCACAATGCACTACATGCACCTCAACACCCAACTTCATGAACACCACATCAGAGTGAATGATGCGACTGAACCGCGTGCGCTGGAGCCACCAGTGAGCGGCCAGTAGCTCATTGAGGCCCTTTGTGTTGTATGCGCTTGGTTTCAAGCTTCTAAGACCTTCCAATTTCAAGCTATGAAGGAAAAGTGAAGACACGTTTACTTTTCATATTTCATGACAGTTGGCTGAGACGGCCAAAACATGCGCTCGTGGAAACTTTTTTCAAAATCCACTTTGGGCTTGTAAGATGTTGTAAAGTGACTTTCTGTCACAATGCAGTACATGCACCTCAACACCCAACTTCATGAACACCACATCAGAGTGAATGATGCGACTGAACCGCGTGCGCTGGAGCCACCAGTGAGCGGCCAGTAGCTCATTGAGGCCCTTTGTGTTGTATGCGCTTGGTTTCAAGCTTCTAAGACCTTCCAATTTCAAGCTATGAAGGAAAAGTGAAGACACGTTTACTTTTCATATTTCATGACAGTTGGCTGAGACGGCCAAAACATGCGCTCGTGGAAACTTTTTTCAAAATCCACTTTGGGCTTGTAAAATGTTGTAAAGTGACTTTCTGTCACAATGCAGTACATGCACCTCAACACCCAACTTCATGAACACCACATCAGAGTGAATGATGCGACTGAACCGCGTGCGCTGGAGCCACCAGTGAGCGGCCAGTAGCTCATTGAGGCCCTTTGTGTTGTATGCGCTTGGTTTCAAGCTTCTAAGACCTTCCAATTTCAAGCTATGAAGGAAAAGTGAAGACACGTTTACTTTTCATATTTCGTGACAGTTGGCTGAGACGGCCAAAACATGCGCTCGTGGAAACTTTTTTCAAAATCCACTTTGGGCTTGTAAGATGTTGTAAAGTGACTTTCTGTCACAATGCAGTACATGCACCTCAACACCCAACTTCATGAACACCACATCAGAGTGAATGATGCGACTGAACCGCGTGCGCTGGAGCCACCAGTGAGCGGCCAGTAGCTCATTGAGGCCCTTTGTGTTGTATGCGCTTGGTTTCAAGCTTCTAAGACCTTCCAATTTCAAGCTATGAAGGAAAAGTGAAGACACGTTTACTTTTCATATTTCGTGACAGTTGGCTGAGACGGCCAAAACATGCGCTCGTGGAAACTTTTTTCAAAATCCACTTTGGGCTTGTAAGATGTTGTAAAGTGACTTTCTGTCACAATGCAGTACATGCACCTCAACACCCAACTTCATGAACACCACATCAGAGTGAATGATGCGACTGAACCGCGTGCGCTGGAGCCACCAGTGAGCGGCCAGTAGCTCATTGAGGCCCTTTGTGTTGTATGCGCTTGGTTTCAAGCTTCTAAGACCTTCCAATTTCAAGCTATGAAGGAAAAGTGAAGACACGTTTACTTTTCATATTTCGTGACAGTTGGCTGAGACGGCCAAAACATGCGCTCGTGGAAACTTTTTTCAAAATCCACTTTGGGCTTGTAAGATGTTGTAAAGTGACTTTCTGTCACAATGCAGTACATGCACCTCAACACCCAACTTCAAGAACACCACATCAGAGTGAATGATGCGACTGAACCGCGTGCGCTGGAGCCACCAGTGAGCGGCCAGTAGCTCATTGAGGCCCTTTGTGT
Source organism: Sardina pilchardus (assembly GCF_963854185.1). Classification (NCBI taxonomy): domain Eukaryota; kingdom Metazoa; phylum Chordata; class Actinopteri; order Clupeiformes; family Clupeidae; genus Sardina; species Sardina pilchardus. The sequence continues at coordinate 53,877 of NW_026910974.1, forward strand.
TGTATGCGCTTGGTTTCAAGCTTCTAAGACCTTCCAATTTCAAGCTATGAAGGAAAAGTGAAGACACGTTTACTTTTCATATTTCGTGACAGTTGGCTGAGACGGCCAAAACATGCGCTCGTGGAAACTTTTTTCAAAATCCACTTTGGGCTTGTAAGATGTTGTAAAGTGACTTTCTGTCACAATGCAGTACATGCACCTCAACACCCAACTTCATGAACACCACATCAGAGTGAATGATGCGACTGAACCGCGTGCGCTGGAGCCACCAGTGAGCGGCCAGTATCTCATTGAGGCCCTTTGTGTTGTATGCGCTTGGTTTCAAGCTTCTAAGACCTTCCAATTTCAAGCTATGAAGGAAAAGTGAAGACACGTTTACTTTTCATATTTCATGACAGTTGGCTGAGACGGCCAAAACATGCGCTCGTGGAAACTTTTTTCAAAATCCACTTTGGGCTTGTAAGATGTTGTAAAGTGACTTTCTGTCACAATGCACTACATGCACCTCAACACCCAACTTCATGAACACCACATCAGAGTGAATGATGCGACTGAACCGCGTGCGCTGGAGCCACCAGTGAGCGGCCAGTAGCTCATTGAGGCCCTTTGTGTTGTATGCGCTTGGTTTCAAGCTTCTAAGACCTTCCAATTTCAAGCTATGAAGGAAAAGTGAAGACACGTTTACTTTTCATATTTCATGACAGTTGGCTGAGACGGCCAAAACATGCGCTCGTGGAAACTTTTTTCAAAATCCACTTTGGGCTTGTAAGATGTTGTAAAGTGACTTTCTGTCACAATGCAGTACATGCACCTCAACACCCAACTTCATGAACACCACATCAGAGTGAATGATGCGACTGAACCGCGTGCGCTGGAGCCACCAGTGAGCGGCCAGTAGCTCATTGAGGCCCTTTGTGTTGTATGCGCTTGGTTTCAAGCTTCTAAGACCTTCCAATTTCAAGCTATGAAGGAAAAGTGAAGACACGTTTACTTTTCATATTTCATGACAGTTGGCTGAGACGGCCAAAACATGCGCTCGTGGAAACTTTTTTCAAAATCCACTTTGGGCTTGTAAGATGTTGTAAAGTGACTTTCTGTCACAATGCAGTACATGCACCTCAACACCCAACTTCATGAACACCACATCAGAGTGAATGATGCGACTGAACCGCGTGCGCTTGAGCCACCAGTGAGCGGCCAGTAGCTCATTGAGGCCCTTTGTGTTGTATGCGCTTGGTTTCAAGCTTCTAAGACCTTCCAATTTCAAGCTATGAAGGAAAAGTGAAGACACGTTTACTTTTCATATTTCATGACAGTTGGCTGAGACGGCCAAAACATGCGCTCGTGGAAACTTTTTTCAAAATCCACTTTGGGCTTGTAAGATGTTGTAAAGTGACTTTCTGTCACAATGCAGTACATGCACCTCAACACCCAACTTCATGAACACCACATCAGAGTGAATGATGCGACTGAACCGCGTGCGCTGGAGCCACCAGTGAGCGGCCAGTAGCTCATTGAGGCCCTTTGTGTTGTATGCGCTTGGTTTCAAGCTTCTAAGACCTTCCAATTTCAAGCTATGAAGGAAAAGTGAAGACACGTTTACTTTTCATATTTCATGACAGTTGGCTGAGACGGCCAAAACATGCGCTCGTGGAAACTTTTTTCAAAATCCACTATGGGCTTGTAAGATGTTGTAAAGTGACTTTCTGTCACAATGCAGTACATGCACCTCAACACCCAACTTCATGAACACCACATCAGAGTGAATGATGCGACTGAACCGCGTGCGCTGGAGCCACCAGTGAGCGGCCAGTAGCTCATTGAGGCCCTTTGTGTTGTATGCGCTTGGTTTCAAGCTTCTAAGACCTTCCAATTTCAAGCTATGAAGGAAAAGTGAAGACACGTTTACTTTTCATATTTCGTGACAGTTGGCTGAGACGGCCAAAACATGCGCTCGTGGAAACTTTTTTCAAAATCCACTTTGGGCTTGTAAGATGTTGTAAAGTGACTTTCTGTCACAATGCAGTACATGCACCTCAACACCCAACTTCATGAACACCACATCAGAGTGAATGATGCGACTGAACCGCGTGCGCTGGAGCCACCAGTGAGCGGCCAGTAGCTCATTGAGGCCCTTTGTGTTGTATGCGCTTGGTTTCAAGCTTCTAAGACCTTCCAATTTCAAGCTATGAAGGAAAAGTGAAGACACGTTTACTTTTCATATTTCGTGACAGTTGGCTGAGACGGCCAAAACATGCGCTCGTGGAAACTTTTTTCAAAATCCACTTTGGGCTTGTAAGATGTTGTAAAGTGACTTTCTGTCACAATGCAGTACATGCACCTCAACACCCAACTTCATGAACACCACATCAGAGTGAATGATGCGACTGAACCGCGTGCGCTGGAGCCACCAGTGAGCGGCCAGTAGCTCATTGAGGCCCTTTGTGCTGTATGCGCTTGGTTTCAAGCTTCTAAGACCTTCCAATTTCAAGCTATGAAGGAAAAGTGAAGACACGTTTACTTTTCATATTTCGTGACAGTTGGCTGAGACGGCCAAAACATGCGCTCGTGGAAACTTTTTTCAAAATCCACTTTGGGCTTGTAAGATGTTGTAAAGTGACTTTCTGTCACAATGCAGTACATGCACCTCAACACCCAACTTCAAGAACACCACATCAGAGTGAATGATGCGATTGAACCGCGTGCGCTGGAGCCACCAGTGAGCGGCCAGTAGCTCATTGAGGCCCTTTGTGTTGTATGCGCTTGGTTTCAAGCTTCTAAGACCTTCCAATTTCAAGCTATGAAGGAAAAGTGAAGACACGTTTACTTTTCATATTTCATGACAGTTGGCTGAGACGGCCAAAACATGCGCTCGTGGAAACTTTTTTCAAAATCCACTTTGGGCTTGTAAGATGTTGTAAAGTGACTTTCTGTCACAATGCAGTACATGCACCTCAACACCCAACTTCATGAACACCACATCAGAGTGAATGATGCGACTGAACCGCGTGCGCTGGAGCCACCAGTGAGCGGCCAGTAGCTCATTGAGGCCCTTTGTGTTGTATGCGCTTGGTTTCAAGCTTCTAAGACCTTCCAATTTCAAGCTATGAAGGAAAAGTGAAGACACGTTTACTTTTCATATTTCATGACAGTTGGCTGAGACGGCCAAAACATGCGCTCGTGGAAACTTTTTTCAAAATCCACTTTGGGCTTGTAAGATGTTGTAAAGTGACTTTCTGTCACAATGCAGTACATGCACCTCAACACCCAACTTCATGAACACCACATCAGAGTGAATGATGCGACTGAACCGCGTGCGCTGGAGCCACCAGTGAGCGGCCAGTAGCTCATTGAGGCCCTTTGTGTTGTATGCGCTTGGTTTCAAGCTTCTAAGACCTTCCAATTTCAAGCTATGAAGGAAAAGTGAAGACACGTTTACTTTTCATATTTCATGACAGTTGGCTGAGACGGCCAAAACATGCGCTCGTGGAAACTTTTTTCAAAATCCACTTTGGGCTTGTAAGATGTTGTAAAGTGACTTTCTGTCACAATGCAGTACATGCACCTCAACACCCAACTTCATGAACACCACATCAGAGTGAATGATGCGACTGAACCGCGTGCGCTGGAGCCACCAGTGAGCGGCCAGTAGCTCATTGAGGCCCTTTGTGTTGTATGCGCTTGGTTTCAAGCTTCTAAGACCTTCCAATTTCAAGCTATGAAGGAAAAGTGAAGACACGTTTACTTTTCATATTTCATGACAGTTGGCTGAGACGGCCAAAACATGCGCTCGTGGAAACTTTTTTCAAAATCCACTTTGGGCTTGTAAGATGTTGTAAAGTGACTTTCTGTCACAATGCAGTACATGCACCTCAACACCCAACTTCATGAACACCACATCAGAGTGAATGATGCGACTGAACCGCGTGCGCTGGAGCCACCAGTGAGCGGCCAGTAGCTCATTGAGGCCCTTTGTGTTGTATGCGCTTGGTTTCAAGCTTCTAAGACCTTCCAATTTCAAGCTATGAAGGAAAAGTGAAGACACGTTTACTTTTCATATTTCATGACAGTTGGCTGAGACGGCCAAAACATGCGCTCGTGGAAACTTTTTTCAAAATCCACTTTGGGCTTGTAAGATGTTGTAAAGTGACTTTCTGTCACAATGCACTACATGCACCTCAACACCCAACTTCATGAACACCACATCAGAGTGAATGATGCGACTGAACCGCGTGCGCTGGAGCCACCAGTGAGCGGCCAGTAGCTCATTGAGGCCCTTTGTGTTGTATGCGCTTGGTTTCAAGCTTCTAAGACCTTCCAATTTCAAGCTATGAAGGAAAAGTGAAGACACGTTTACTTTTCATATTTCATGACAGTTGGCTGAGACGGCCAAAACATGCGCTCGTGGAAACTTTTTTCAAAATCCACTTTGGGCTTGTAAGATGTTGTAAAGTGACTTTCTGTCACAATGCAGTACATGCACCTCAACACCCAACTTCATGAACACCACATCAGAGTGAATGATGCGACTGAACCGCGTGCGCTGGAGCCACCAGTGAGCGGCCAGTAGCTCATTGAGGCCCTTTGTGTTGTATGCGCTTGGTTTCAAGCTTCTAAGACCTTCCAATTTCAAGCTATGAAGGAAAAGTGAAGACACGTTTACTTTTCATATTTCATGACAGTTGGCTGAGACGGCCAAAACATGCGCTCGTGGAAACTTTTTTCAAAATCCACTTTGGGCTTGTAAGATGTTGTAAAGTGACTTTCTGTCACAATGCAGTACATGCACCTCAACACCCAACTTCATGAACACCACATCAGAGTGAATGATGCGACTGAACCGCGTGCGCTGGAGCCACCAGTGAGCGGCCAGTAGCTCATTGAGGCCCTTTGTGTTGTATGCGCTTGGTTTCAAGCTTCTAAGACCTTCCAATTTCAAGCTATGAAGGAAAAGTGAAGACACGTTTACTTTTCATATTTCATGACAGTTGGCTGAGACGGCCAAAACATGCGCTCGTGGAAACTTTTTTCAAAATCCACTTTGGGCTTGTAAGATGTTGTAAAGTGACTTTCTGTCACAATGCAGTACATGCACCTCAACACCCAACTTCATGAACACCACATCAGAGTGAATGATGCGACTGAACCGCGTGCGCTGGAGCCACCAGTGAGCGGCCAGTAGCTCATTGAGGCCCTTTGTGTTGTATGCGCTTGGTTTCAAGCTTCTAAGACCTTCCAATTTCAAGCTATGAAGGAAAAGTGAAGACACGTTTACTTTTCATATTTCGTGACAGTTGGCTGAGACGGCCAAAACATGCGCTCGTGGAAACTTTTTTCAAAATCCACTTTGGGCTTGTAAGATGTTGTAAAGTGACTTTCTGTCACAATGCAGTACATGCACCTCAACACCCAACTTCATGAACACCACATCAGAGTGAATGATGCGACTGAACCGCGTGCGCTGGAGCCACCAGTGAGCGGCCAGTAGCTCATTGAGGCCCTTTGTGCTGTATGCGCTTGGTTTCAAGCTTCTAAGACCTTCCAATTTCAAGCTATGAAGGAAAAGTGAAGACACGTTTACTTTTCATATTTCGTGACAGTTGGCTGAGACGGCCAAAACATGCGCTCGTGGAAACTTTTTTCAAAATCCACTTTGGGCTTGTAAGATGTTGTAAAGTGACTTTCTGTCACAATGCAGTACATGCACCTCAACACCCAACTTCAAGAACACCACATCAGAGTGAATGATGCGATTGAACCGCGTGCGCTGGAGCCACCAGTGAGCGGCCAGTAGCTCATTGAGGCCCTTTGTGTTGTATGCGCTTGGTTTCAAGCTTCTAAGACCTTCCAATTTCAAGCTATGAAGGAAAAGTGAAGACACGTTTACTTTTCATATTTCATGACAGTTGGCTGAGACGGCCAAAACATGCGCTCGTGGAAACTTTTTTCAAAATCCACTTTGGGCTTGTAAGATGTTGTAAAGTGACTTTCTGTCACAATGCAGTACATGCACCTCAACACCCAACTTCATGAACACCACATCAGAGTGAATGATGCGACTGAACCGCGTGCGCTGGAGCCACCAGTGAGCGGCCAGTAGCTCATTGAGGCCCTTTGTGTTGTATGCGCTTGGTTTCAAGCTTCTAAGACCTTCCAATTTCAAGCTATGAAGGAAAAGTGAAGACACGTTTACTTTTCATATTTCATGACAGTTGGCTGAGACGGCCAAAACATGCGCTCGTGGAAACTTTTTTCAAAATCCACTTTGGGCTTGTAAGATGTTGTAAAGTGACTTTCTGTCACAATGCAGTACATGCACCTCAACACCCAACTTCATGAACACCACATCAGAGTGAATGATGCGACTGAACCGCGTGCGCTGGAGCCACCAGTGAGCGGCCAGTAGCTCATTGAGGCCCTTTGTGTTGTATGCGCTTGGTTTCAAGCTTCTAAGACCTTCCAATTTCAAGCTATGAAAGAAAAGTGAAGACACGTTTACTTTTCATATTTCATGACAGTTGGCTGAGACGGCCAAAACATGCGCTCGTGGAAACTTTTTTCAAAATCCACTTTGGGCTTGTAAGATGTTGTAAAGTGACTTTCTGTCACAATGCAGTACATGCACCTCAACACCCAACTTCATGAACACCACATCAGAGTGAATGATGCGACTGAACCGCGTGCGCTGGAGCCACCAGTGAGCGGCCAGTAGCTCATTGAGGCCCTTTGTGTTGTATGCGCTTGGTTTCAAGCTTCTAAGACCTTCCAATTTCAAGCTATGAAGGAAAAGTGAAGACACGTTTACTTTTCATATTTCATGACAGTTGGCTGAGACGGCCAAAACATGCGCTCGTGGAAACTTTTTTCAAAATCCACTTTGGGCTTGTAAGATGTTGTAAAGTGACTTTCTGTCACAATGCAGTACATGCACCTCAACACCCAACTTCATGAACACCACATCAGAGTGAATGATGCGACTGAACCGCGTGCGCTGGAGCCACCAGTGAGCGGCCAGTAGCTCATTGAGGCCCTTTGTGTTGTATGCGCTTGGTTTCAAGCTTCTAAGACCTTCCAATTTCAAGCTATGAAGGAAAAGTGAAGACACGTTTACTTTTCATATTTCATGACAGTTGGCTGAGACGGCCAAAACATGCGCTCGTGGAAACTTTTTTCAAAATCCACTTTGGGCTTGTAAGATGTTGTAAAGTGACTTTCTGTCACAATGCAGTACATGCACCTCAACACCCAACTTCATGAACACCACATCAGAGTGAATGATGCGACTGAACCGCGTGCGCTGGAGCCACCAGTGAGCGGCCAGTAGCTCATTGAGGCCCTTTGTGTTGTATGCGCTTGGTTTCAAGCTTCTAAGACCTTCCAATTTCAAGCTATGAAGGAAAAGTGAAGACACGTTTACTTTTCATATTTCGTGACAGTTGGCTGAGACGGCCAAAACATGCGCTCGTGGAAACTTTTTTCAAAATCCACTTTGGGCTTGTAAGATGTTGTAAAGTGACTTTCTGTCACAATGCAGTACATGCACCTCAACACCCAACTTCATGAACACCACATCAGAGTGAATGATGCGACTGAACCGCGTGCGCTGGAGCCACCAGTGAGCGGCCAGTAGCTCATTGAGGCCCTTTGTGTTGTATGCGCTTGGTTTCAAGATTCTAAGACCTTCCAATTTCAAGCTATGAAGGAAAAGTGAAGACACGTTTACTTTTCATATTTCGTGACAGTTGGCTGAGACGGCCAAAACATGCGCTCGTGGAAACTTTTTTCAAAATCCACTTTGGGCTTGTAAGATGTTGTAAAGTGACTTTCTGTCACAATGCAGTACATGCACCTCAACACCCAACTTCATGAACACCACATCAGAGTGAATGATGCGACTGAACCGCGTGCGCTGGAGCCACCAGTGAGCGGCCAGTAGCTCATTGAGGCCCTTTGTGTTGTATGCGCTTGGTTTCAAGCTTCTAAGACCTTCCAATTTCAAGCTATGAAGGAAAAGTGAAGACACGTTTACTTTTCATATTTCGTGACAGTTGGCTGAGACGGCCAAAACATGCGCTCGTGGAAACTTTTTTCAAAATCCACTTTGGGCTTGTAAGATGTTGTAAAGTGACTTTCTGTCACAATGCAGTACATGCACCTCAACACCCAACTTCATGAACACCACATCAGAGTGAATGATGCGACTGAACCGCGTGCGCTGGAGCCACCAGTGAGCGGCCAGTAGCTCATTGAGGCCCTTTGTGCTGTATGCGCTTGGTTTCAAGCTTCTAAGACCTTCCAATTTCAAGCTATGAAGGAAAAGTGAAGACACGTTTACTTTTCATATTTCGTGACAGTTGGCTGAGACGGCCAAAACATGCGCTCGTGGAAACTTTTTTCAAAATCCACTTTGGGCTTGTAAGATGTTGTAAAGTGACTTTCTGTCACAATGCAGTACATGCACCTCAACACCCAACTTCAAGAACACCACATCAGAGTGAATGATGCGATTGAACCGCGTGCGCTGGAGCCACCAGTGAGCGGCCAGTAGCTCATTGAGGCCCTTTGTGTTGTATGCGCTTGGTTTCAAGCTTCTAAGACCTTCCAATTTCAAGCTATGAAGGAAAAGTGAAGACACGTTTACTTTTCATATTTCATGACAGTTGGCTGAGACGGCCAAAACATGCGCTCGTGGAAACTTTTTTCAAAATCCACTTTGGGCTTGTAAGATGTTGTAAAGTGACTTTCTGTCACAATGCAGTACATGCACCTCAACACCCAACTTCATGAACACCACATCAGAGTGAATGATGCGACTGAACCGCGTGCGCTGGAGCCACCAGTGAGCGGCCAGTAGCTCATTGAGGCCCTTTGTGTTGTATGCGCTTGGTTTCAAGCTTCTAAGACCTTCCAATTTCAAGCTATGAAGGAAAAGTGAAGACACGTTTACTTTTCATATTTCATGACAGTTGGCTGAGACGGCCAAAACATGCGCTCGTGGAAACTTTTTTCAAAATCCACTTTGGGCTTGTAAGATGTTGTAAAGTGACTTTCTGTCACAATGCAGTACATGCACCTCAACACCCAACTTCATGAACACCACATCAGAGTGAATGATGCGACTGAACCGCGTGCGCTGGAGCCACCAGTGAGCGGCCAGTAGCTCATTGAGGCCCTTTGTGTTGTATGCGCTTGGTTTCAAGCTTCTAAGACCTTCCAATTTCAAGCTATGAAGGAAAAGTGAAGACACGTTTACTTTTCATATTTCATGACAGTTGGCTGAGACGGCCAAAACATGCGCTCGTGGAAACTTTTTTCAAAATCCACTTTGGGCTTGTAAGATGTTGTAAAGTGACTTTCTGTCACAATGCAGTACATGCACCTCAACACCCAACTTCATGAACACCACATCAGAGTGAATGATGCGACTGAACCGCGTGCGCTGGAGCCACCAGTGAGCGGCCAGTAGCTCATTGAGGCCCTTTGTGTTGTATGCGCTTGGTTTCAAGCTTCTAAGACCTTCCAATTTCAAGCTATGAAGGAAAAGTGAAGACACGTTTACTTTTCATATTTCATGACAGTTGGCTGAGACGGCCAAAACATGCGCTCGTGGAAACTTTTTTCAAAATCCACTTTGGGCTTGTAAGATGTTGTAAAGTGACTTTCTGTCACAATGCAGTACATGCACCTCAACACCCAACTTCATGAACACCACATCAGAGTGAATGATGCGACTGAACCGCGTGCGCTGGAGCCACCAGTGAGCGGCCAGTAGCTCATTGAGGCCCTTTGTGTTGTATGCGCTTGGTTTCAAGCTTCTAAGACCTTCCAATTTCAAGCTATGAAGGAAAAGTGAAGACACGTTTACTTTTCATATTTCATGACAGTTGGCTGAGACGGCCAAAACATGCGCTCGTGGAAACTTTTTTCAAAATCCACTTTGGGCTTGTAAGATGTTGTAAAGTGACTTTCTGTCACAATGCAGTACATGCACCTCAACACCCAACTTCATGAACACCACATCAGAGTGAATGATGCGACTGAACCGCGTGCGCTGGAGCCACCAGTGAGCGGCCAGTAGCTCATTGAGGCCCTTTGTGTTGTATGCGCTTGGTTTCAAGCTTCTAAGACCTTCCAATTTCAAGCTATGAAGGAAAAGTGAAGACACGTTTACTTTTCATATTTCGTGACAGTTGGCTGAGACGGCCAAAACATGCGCTCGTGGAAACTTTTTTCAAAATCCACTTTGGGCTTGTAAGATGTTGTAAAGTGACTTTCTGTCACAATGCAGTACATGCACCTCAACACCCAACTTCATGAACACCACATCAGAGTGAATGATGCGACTGAACCGCGTGCGCTGGAGCCACCAGTGAGCGGCCAGTAGCTCATTGAGGCCCTTTGTGTTGTATGCGCTTGGTTTCAAGATTCTAAGACCTTCCAATTTCAAGCTATGAAGGAAAAGTGAAGACACGTTTACTTTTCATATTTCGTGACAGTTGGCTGAGACGGCCAAAACATGCGCTCGTGGAAACTTTTTTCAAAATCCACTTTGGGCTTGTAAGATGTTGTAAAGTGACTTTCTGTCACAATGCAGTACATGCACCTCAACACCCAACTTCATGAACACCACATCAGAGTGAATGATGCGACTGAACCGCGTGCGCTGGAGCCACCAGTGAGCGGCCAGTAGCTCATTGAGGCCCTTTGTGTTGTATGCGCTTGGTTTCAAGCTTCTAAGACCTTCCAATTTCAAGCTATGAAGGAAAAGTGAAGACACGTTTACTTTTCATATTTCATGACAGTTGGCTGAGACGGCCAAAACATGAGCTCGTGGAAACTTTTTTCAAAATCCACTTTGGGCTTGTAAGATGTTGTAAAGTGACTTTCTGTCACAATGCAGTACATGCACCTCAACACCCAACTTCATGAACACCACATCAGAGTGAATGATGCGACTGAACCGCGTGCGCTGGAGCCACCAGTGAGCGGCCAGTAGCTCATTGAGGCCCTTTGTGTTGTATGCGCTTGGTTTCAAGCTTCTAAGACCTTCCAATTTCAAGCTATGAAGGAAAAGTGAAGACACGTTTACTTTTCATATTTCGTGACAGTTGGCTGAGACGGCCAAAACATGCGCTCGTGGAAACTTTTTTCAAAATCCACTTTGGGCTTGTAAGATGTTGTAAAGTGACTTTCTGTCACAATGCAGTACATGCACCTCAACACCCAACTTCATGAACACCACATCAGAGTGAATGATGCGACTGAACCGCGTGCGCTGGAGCCACCAGTGAGCGGCCAGTAGCTCATTGAGGCCCTTTGTGTTGTATGCGCTTGGTTTCAAGCTTCTAAGACCTTCCAATTTCAAGCTATGAAGGAAAAGTGAAGACACGTTTACTTTTCATATTTCATGACAGTTGGCTGAGACGGCCAAAACATGCGCTCGTGGAAACTTTTTTCAAAATCCACTTTGGGCTTGTAAGATGTTGTAAAGTGACTTTCTGTCACAATGCAGTACATGCACCTCAACACCCAACTTCATGAACACCACATCAGAGTGAATGATGCGACTGAACCGCGTGCGCTGGAGCCACCAGTGAGCGGCCAGTAGCTCATTGAGGCCCTTTGTGTTGTATGCGCTTGGTTTCAAGCTTCTAAGACCTTCCAATTTCAAGCTATGAAGGAAAAGTGAAGACACGTTTACTTTTCATATTTCATGACAGTTGGCTGAGACGGCCAAAACATGCGCTCGTGGAAACTTTTTTCAAAATCCACTTTGGGCTTGTAAGATGTTGTAAAGTGACTTTCTGTCACAATGCAGTACATGCACCTCAACACCCAACTTCATGAACACCACATCAGAGTGAATGATGCGACTGAACCGCGTGCGCTGGAGCCACCAGTGAGCGGCCAGTAGCTCATTGAGGCCCTTTGTGTTGTATGCGCTTGGTTTCAAGCTTCTAAGACCTTCCAATTTCAAGCTATGAAGGAAAAGTGAAGACACGTTTACTTTTCATATTTCGTGACAGTTGGCTGAGACGGCCAAAACATGCGCTCGTGGAAACTTTTTTCAAAATCCACTTTGGGCTTGTAAGATGTTGTAAAGTGACTTTCTGTCACAATGCAGTACATGCACCTCAACACCCAACTTCATGAACACCACATCAGAGTGAATGATGCGACTGAACCGCGTGCGCTGGAGCCACCAGTGAGCGGCCAGTAGCTCATTGAGGCCCTTTGTGTTGTATGCGCTTGGTTTCAAGCTTCTAAGACCTTCCAATTTCAAGCTATGAAGGAAAAGTGAAGACACGTTTACTTTTCATATTTCGTGACAGTTGGCTGAGACGGCCAAAACATGCGCTCGTGGAAACTTTTTTCAAAATCCACTTTGGGCTTGTAAGATGTTGTAAAGTGACTTTCTGTCACAATGCAGTACATGCACCTCAACACCCAACTTCATGAACACCACATCAGAGTGAATGATGCGACTGAACCGCGTGCGCTGGAGCCACCAGTGAGCGGCCAGTAGCTCATTGAGGCCCTTTGTGTTGTATGCGCTTGGTTTCAAGCTTCTAAGACCTTCCAATTTCAAGCTATGAAGGAAAAGTGAAGACACGTTTACTTTTCATATTTCGTGACAGTTGGCTGAGACGGCCAAAACATGCGCTCGTGGAAACTTTTTTCAAAATCCACTTTGGGCTTGTAAGATGTTGTAAAGTGACTTTCTGTCACAATGCAGTACATGCACCTCAACACCCAACTTCATGAACACCACATCAGAGTGAATGATGCGACTGAACCGCGTGCGCTGGAGCCACCAGTGAGCGGCCAGTAGCTCATTGAGGCCCTTTGTGTTGTATGCGCTTGGTTTCAAGCTTCTAAGACCTTCCAATTTCAAGCTATGAAGGAAAAGTGAAGATACGTTTACTTTTCATATTTCATGACAGTTGGCTGAGACGGCCAAAACATGCGCTCGTGGAAACTTTTTTCAAAATCCACTTTGGGCTTGTAAGATGTTGTAAAGTGACTTTCTGTCACAATGCAGTACATGCACCTCAACACCCAACTTCATGAACACCACATCAGAGTGAATGATGCGACTGAACCGCGTGCGCTGGAGCCACCAGTGAGCGGCCAGTAGCTCATTGAGGCCCTTTGTGTTGTATGCGCTTGGTTTCAAGCTTCTAAGACCTTCCAATTTCAAGCTATGAAGGAAAAGTGAAGACACGTTTACTTTTCATATTTCGTGACAGTTGGCTGAGACGGCCAAAACATGCGCTCGTGGAAACTTTTTTCAAAATCCACTTTGGGCTTGTAAGATGTTGTAAAGTGACTTTCTGTCACAATGCAGTACATGCACCTCAACAACCAACTTCATGAACACCACATCAGAGTGAATGATGCGACTGAACCGCGTGCGCTGGAGCCACCAGTGAGCGGCCAGTAGCTCATTGAGGCCCTTTGTGTTGTATGCGCTTGGTTTCAAGCTTCTAAGACCTTCCAATTTCAAGCTATGAAGGAAAAGTGAAGACACGTTTACTTTTCATATTTCGTGACAGTTGGCTGAGACGGCCAAAACATGCGCTCGTGGAAACTTTTTTCAAAATCCACTTTGGGCTTGTAAGATGTTGTAAAGTGACTTTCTGTCACAATGCAGTACATGCACCTCAACACCCAACTTCATGAACACCACATCAGAGTGAATGATGCGACTGAACCGCGTGCGCTGGAGCCACCAGTGAGCGGCCAGTAGCTCATTGAGGCCCTTTGTGTTGTATGCGCTTGGTTTCAAGCTTCTAAGACCTTCCAATTTCAAGCTATGAAGGAAAAGTGAAGACACGTTTACTTTTCATATTTCGTGACAGTTGGCTGAGACGGCCAAAACATGCGCTCGTGGAAACTTTTTTCAAAATCCACTTTGGGCTTGTAAGATGTTGTAAAGTGACTTTCTGTCACAATGCAGTACATGCACCTCAACACCCAACTTCATGAACACCACATCAGAGTGAATGATGCGACTGAACCGCGTGCGCTGGAGCCACCAGTGAGCGGCCAGTAGCTCATTGAGGCCCTTTGTGTTGTATGCGCTTGGTTTCAAGCTTCTAAGACCTTCCAATTTCAAGCTATGAAGGAAAAGTGAAGACACGTTTACTTTTCATATTTCGTGACAGTTGGCTGAGACGGCCAAAACATGCGCTCGTGGAAACTTTTTTCAAAATCCACTTTGGGCTTGTAAGATGTTGTAAAGTGACTTTCTGTCACAATGCAGTACATGCACCTCAACACCCAACTTCATGAACACCACATCAGAGAGAATGATGCGACTGAACCGCGTGCGCTGGAGCCACCAGTGAGCGGCCAGTAGCTCATTGAGGCCCTTTGTGTTGTATGCGCTTGGTTTCAAGCTTCTAAGACCTTCCAATTTCAAGCTATGAAGGAAAAGTGAAGACACGTTTACTTTTCATATTTCATGACAGTTGGCTGAGACGGCCAAAACATGCGCTCGTGGAAACTTTTTTCAAAATCCACTTTGGGCTTGTAAGATGTTGTAAAGTGACTTTCTGTCACAATGCAGTACATGCACCTCAACACCCAACTTCATGAACACCACATCAGAGTGAATGATGCGACTGAACCGCGTGCGCTGGAGCCACCAGTGAGCGGCCAGTAGCTCATTGAGGCCCTTTGTGTTGTATGCGCTTGGTTTCAAGCTTCTAAGACCTTCCAATTTCAAGCTATGAAGGAAAAGTGAAGACACGTTTACTTTTCATATTTCGTGACAGTTGGCTGAGACGGCCAAAACATGCGCTCGTGGAAACTTTTTTCAAAATCCACTTTGGGCTTGTAAGATGTTGTAAAGTGACTTTCTGTCACAATGCAGTACATGCACCTCAACACCCAACTTCATGAACACCACATCAGAGTGAATGATGCGACTGAACCGCGTGCGCTGGAGCCACCAGTGAGCGGCCAGTAGCTCATTGAGGTCCTTTGTGTTGTATGCGCTTGGTTTCAAGCTTCTAAGACCTTCCAATTTCAAGCTATGAAGGAAAAGTGAAGACACGTTTACTTTTCATATTTCATGACAGTTGGCTGAGACGGCCAAAACATGCGCTCGTGGAAACTTTTTTCAAAATCCACTTTGGGCTTGTAAGATGTTGTAAAGTGACTTTCTGTCACAATGCAGTACATGCACCTCAACACCCAACTTCATGAACACCACATCAGAGTGAATGATGCGACTGAACCGCGTGCGCTGGAGCCACCAGTGAGCGGCCAGTAGCTCATTGAGGCCCTTTGTGTTGTATGCGCTTGGTTTCAAGCTTCTAAGACCTTCCAATTTCAAGCTATGAAGGAAAAGTGAAGACACGTTTACTTTTCATATTTCATGACAGTTGGCTGAGACGGCCAAAACATGCGCTCGTGGAAACTTTTTTCAAAATCCACTTTGGGCTTGTAAGATGTTGTAAAGTGACTTTCTGTCACAATGCAGTACATGCACCTCAACACCCAACTTCATGAACACCACATCAGAGTGAATGATGCGACTGAACCGCGTGCGCTGGAGCCACCAGTGAGCGGCCAGTAGCTCATTGAGGCCCTTTGTGTTGTATGCGCTTGGTTTCAAGCTTCTAAGACCTTCCAATTTCAAGCTATGAAGGAAAAGTGAAGACACGTTTACTTTTCATATTTCGTGACAGTTGGCTGAGACGGCCAAAACATGCGCTCGTGGAAACTTTTTTCAAAATCCACTTTGGGCTTGTAAGATGTTGTAAAGTGACTTTCTGTCACAATGCAGTACATGCACCTCAACACCCAACTTCATGAACACCACATCAGAGTGAATGATGCGACTGAACCGCGTGCGCTGGAGCCACCAGTGAGCGGCCAGTAGCTCATTGAGGCCCTTTGTGTTGTATGCGCTTGGTTTCAAGCTTCTAAGACCTTCCAATTTCAAGCTATGAAGGAAAAGTGAAGACACGTTTACTTTTCATATTTCGTGACAGTTGGCTGAGACGGCCAAAACATGCGCTCGTGGAAACTTTTTTCAAAATCCACTTTGGGCTTGTAAGATGTTGTAAAGTGACTTTCTGTCACAATGCAGTACATGCACCTCAACACCCAACTTCATGAACACCACATCAGAGTGAATGATGCGACTGAACCGCGTGCGCTGGAGCCACCAGTGAGCGGCCAGTAGCTCATTGAGGCCCTTTGTGTTGTATGCGCTTGGTTTCAAGCTTCTAAGACCTTCCAATTTCAAGCTATGAAGGAAAAGTGAAGACACGTTTACTTTTCATATTTCGTGACAGTTGGCTGAGACGGCCAAAACATGCGCTCGTGGAAACTTTTTTCAAAATCCACTTTGGGCTTGTAAGATGTTGTAAAGTGACTTTCTGTCACAATGCAGTACATGCACCTCAACACCCAACTTCATGAACACCACATCAGAGAGAATGATGCGACTGAACCGCGTGCGCTGGAGCCACCAGTGAGCGGCCAGTAGCTCATTGAGGCCCTTTGTGTTGTATGCGCTTGGTTTCAAGCTTCTAAGACCTTCCAATTTCAAGCTATGAAGGAAAAGTGAAGACACGTTTACTTTTCATATTTCGTGACAGTTGGCTGAGACGGCCAAAACATGCGCTCGTGGAAACTTTTTTCAAAATCCACTTTGGGCTTGTAAGATGTTGTAAAGTGACTTTCTGTCACAATGCAGTACATGCACCTCAACACCCAACTTCATGAACACCACATCAGAGTGAATGATGCGACTGAACCGCGTGCGCTGGAGCCACCAGTGAGCGGCCAGTAGCTCATTGAGGCCCTTTGTGTTGTATGCGCTTGGTTTCAAGCTTCTAAGACCTTCCAATTTCAAGCTATGAAGGAAAAGTGAAGACACGTTTACTTTTCATATTTCATGACAGTTGGCTGAGACGGCCAAAACATGCGCTCGTGGAAACTTTTTTCAAAATCCACTTTGGGCTTGTAAGATGTTGTAAAGTGACTTTCTGTCACAATGCAGTACATGCACCTCAACACCCAACTTCATGAACACCACATCAGAGTGAATGATGCGACTGAACCGCGTGCGCTGGAGCCACCAGTGAGCGGCCAGTAGCTCATTGAGGCCCTTTGTGTTGTATGCGCTTGGTTTCAAGCTTCTAAGACCTTCCAATTTCAAGCTATGAAGGAAAAGTGAAGACACGTTTACTTTTCATATTTCATGACAGTTGGCTGAGACGGCCAAAACATGCGCTCGTGGAAACTTTTTTCAAAATCCACTTTGGGCTTGTAAGATGTTGTAAAGTGACTTTCTGTCACAATGCAGTACATGCACCTCAACACCCAACTTCATGAACACCACATCAGAGTGAATGATGCGACTGAACCGCGTGCGCTGGAGCCACCAGTGAGCGGCCAGTAGCTCATTGAGGCCCTTTGTGTTGTATGCGCTTGGTTTCAAGCTTCTAAGACCTTCCAATTTCAAGCTATGAAGGAAAAGTGAAGACACGTTTACTTTTCATATTTCGTGACAGTTGGCTGAGACGGCCAAAACATGCGCTCGTGGAAACTTTTTTCAAAATCCACTTTGGGCTTGTAAGATGTTGTAAAGTGACTTTCTGTCACAATGCAGTACATGCACCTCAACACCCAACTTCATGAACACCACATCAGAGTGAATGATGCGACTGAACCGCGTGCGCTGGAGCCACCAGTGAGCGGCCAGTAGCTCATTGAGGCCCTTTGTGTTGTATGCGCTTGGTTTCAAGCTTCTAAGACCTTCCAATTTCAAGCTATGAAGGAAAAGTGAAGACACGTTTACTTTTCATATTTCATGACAGTTGGCTGAGACGGCCAAAACATGCGCTCGTGGAAACTTTTTTCAAAATCCACTTTGGGCTTGTAAGATGTTGTAAAGTGACTTTCTGTCACAATGCAGTACATGCACCTCAACACCCAACTTCATGAACACCACATCAGAGTGAATGATGCGACTGAACCGCGTGCGCTGGAGCCACCAGTGAGCGGCCAGTAGCTCATTGAGGCCCTTTGTGTTGTATGCGCTTGGTTTCAAGCTTCTAAGACCTTCCAATTTCAAGCTATGAAGGAAAAGTGAAGACACGTTTACTTTTCATATTTCATGACAGTTGGCTGAGACGGCCAAAACATGCGCTCGTGGAAACTTTTTTCAAAATCCACTTTGGGCTTGTAAGATGTTGTAAAGTGACTTTCTGTCACAATGCAGTACATGCACCTCAACACCCAACTTCATGAACACCACATCAGAGTGAATGATGCGACTGAACCGCGTGCGCTGGAGCCACCAGTGAGCGGCCAGTAGCTCATTGAGGCCCTTTGTGTTGTATGCGCTTGGTTTCAAGCTTCTAAGACCTTCCAATTTCAAGCTATGAAGGAAAAGTGAAGACACGTTTACTTTTCATATTTCGTGACAGTTGGCTGAGACGGCCAAAACATGCGCTCGTGGAAACTTTTTTCAAAATCCACTTTGGGCTTGTAAGATGTTGTAAAGTGACTTTCTGTCACAATGCAGTACATGCACCTCAACACCCAACTTCATGAACACCACATCAGAGTGAATGATGCGACTGAACCGCGTGCGCTGGAGCCACCAGTGAGCGGCCAGTAGCTCATTGAGGCCCTTTGTGTTGTATGCGCTTGGTTTCAAGCTTCTAAGACCTTCCAATTTCAAGCTATGAAGGAAAAGTGAAGACACGTTTACTTTTCATATTTCATGACAGTTGGCTGAGACGGCCAAAACATGCGCTCGTGGAAACTTTTTTCAAAATCCACTTTGGGCTTGTAAGATGTTGTAAAGTGACTTTCTGTCACAATGCAGTACATGCACCTCAACACCCAACTTCATGAACACCACATCAGAGTGAATGATGCGACTGAACCGCGTGCGCTGGAGCCACCAGTGAGCGGCCAGTAGCTCATTGAGGCCCTTTGTGTTGTATGCGCTTGGTTTCAAGCTTCTAAGACCTTCCAATTTCAAGCTATGAAGGAAAAGTGAAGACACGTTTACTTTTCATATTTCGTGACAGTTGGCTGAGACGGCCAAAACATGCGCTCGTGGAAACTTTTTTCAAAATCCACTTTGGGCTTGTAAGATGTTGTAAAGTGACTTTCTGTCACAATGCAGTACATGCACCTCAACACCCAACTTCATGAACACCACATCAGAGAGAATGATGCGACTGAACCGCGTGCGCTGGAGCCACCAGTGAGCGGCCAGTAGCTCATTGAGGCCCTTTGTGTTATATGCGCTTGGTTTCAAGCTTCTAAGACCTTCCAATTTCAAGCTATGAAGGAAAAGTGAAGACACGTTTACTTTTCATATTTCATGACAGTTGGCTGAGACGGCCAAAACATGCGCTCGTGGAAACTTTTTTCAAAATCCACTTTGGGCTTGTAAGATGTTGTAAAGTGACTTTCTGTCACAATGCAGTACATGCACCTCAACACCCAACTTCATGAACACCACATCAGAGTGAATGATGCGACTGAACCGCGTGCGCTGGAGCCACCAGTGAGCGGCCAGTAGCTCATTGAGGCCCTTTGTGTTGTATGCGCTTGGTTTCAAGCTTCTAAGACCTTCCAATTTCAAGCTATGAAGGAAAAGTGAAGACACGTTTACTTTTCATATTTCGTGACAGTTGGCTGAGACGGCCAAAACATGCGCTCGTGGAAACTTTTTTCAAAATCCACTTTGGGCTTGTAAGATGTTGTAAAGTGACTTTCTGTCACAATGCAGTACATGCACCTCAACACCCAACTTCATGAACACCACATCAGAGTGAATGATGCGACTGAACCGCGTGCGCTGGAGCCACCAGTGAGCGGCCAGTAGCTCATTGAGGCCCTTTGTGTTGTATGCGCTTGGTTTCAAGCTTCTAAGACCTTCCAATTTCAAGCTATGAAGGAAAAGTGAAGACACGTTTACTTTTCATATTTCGTGACAGTTGGCTGAGACGGCCAAAACATGCGCTCGTGGAAACTTTTTTCAAAATCCACTTTGGGCTTGTAAGATGTTGTAAAGTGACTTTCTGTCACAATGCAGTACATGCACCTCAACACCCAACTTCATGAACACCACATCAGAGTGAATGATGCGACTGAACCGCGTGCGCTGGAGCCACCAGTGAGCGGCCAGTAGCTCATTGAGGCCCTTTGTGTTGTATGCGCTTGGTTTCAAGCTTCTAAGACCTTCCAATTTCAAGCTATGAAGGAAAAGTGAAGACACGTTTACTTTTCATATTTCATGACAGTTGGCTGAGACGGCCAAAACATGCGCTCGTGGAAACTTTTTTCAAAATCCACTTTGGGCTTGTAAGATGTTGTAAAGTGACTTTCTGTCACAATGCAGTACATGCACCTCAACACCCAACTTCATGAACACCACATCAGAGTGAATGATGCGACTGAACCGCGTGCGCTGGAGCCACCAGTGAGCGGCCAGTAGCTCATTGAGGCCCTTTGTGTTGTATGCGCTTGGTTTCAAGCTTCTAAGACCTTCCAATTTCAAGCTATGAAGGAAAAGTGAAGACACGTTTACTTTTCATATTTCGTGACAGTTGGCTGAGACGGCCAAAACATGCGCTCGTGGAAACTTTTTTCAAAATCCACTTTGGGCTTGTAAGATGTTGTAAAGTGACTTTCTGTCACAATGCAGTACATGCACCTCAACACCCAACTTCATGAACACCACATCAGAGTGAATGATGCGACTGAACCGCGTGCGCTGGAGCCACCAGTGAGCGGCCAGTAGCTCATTGAGGCCCTTTGTGTTGTATGCGCTTGGTTTCAAGCTTCTAAGACCTTCCAATTTCAAGCTATGAAGGAAAAGTGAAGACACGTTTACTTTTCATATTTCATGACAGTTGGCTGAGACGGCCAAAACATGCGCTCGTGGAAACTTTTTTCAAAATCCACTTTGGGCTTGTAAGATGTTGTAAAGTGACTTTCTGTCACAATGCAGTACATGCACCTCAACACCCAACTTCATGAACACCACATCAGAGTGAATGATGCGACTGAACCGCGTGCGCTGGAGCCACCAGTGAGCGGCCAGTAGCTCATTGAGGCCCTTTGTGTTGTATGCGCTTGGTTTCAAGCTTCTAAGACCTTCCAATTTCAAGCTATGAAGGAAAAGTGAAGACACGTTTACTTTTCATATTTCGTGACAGTTGGCTGAGACGGCCAAAACATGCGCTCGTGGAAACTTTTTTCAAAATCCACTTTGGGCTTGTAAGATGTTGTAAAGTGACTTTCTGTCACAATGCAGTACATGCACCTCAACACCCAACTTCATGAACACCACATCAGAGAGAATGATGCGACTGAACCGCGTGCGCTGGAGCCACCAGTGAGCGGCCAGTAGCTCATTGAGGCCCTTTGTGTTGTATGCGCTTGGTTTCAAGCTTCTAAGACCTTCCAATTTCAAGCTATGAAGGAAAAGTGAAGACACGTTTACTTTTCATATTTCATGACAGTTGGCTGAGACGGCCAAAACATGCGCTCGTGGAAACTTTTTTCAAAATCCACTTTGGGCTTGTAAGATGTTGTAAAGTGACTTTCTGTCACAATGCAGTACATGCACCTCAACACCCAACTTCATGAACACCACATCAGAGTGAATGATGCGACTGAACCGCGTGCGCTGGAGCCACCAGTGAGCGGCCAGTAGCTCATTGAGGCCCTTTGTGTTGTATGCGCTTGGTTTCAAGCTTCTAAGACCTTCCAATTTCAAGCTATGAAGGAAAAGTGAAGACACGTTTACTTTTCATATTTCGTGACAGTTGGCTGAGACGGCCAAAACATGCGCTCGTGGAAACTTTTTTCAAAATCCACTTTGGGCTTGTAAGATGTTGTAAAGTGACTTTCTGTCACAATGCAGTACATGCACCTCAACACCCAACTTCATGAACACCACATCAGAGTGAATGATGCGACTGAACCGCGTGCGCTGGAGCCACCAGTGAGCGGCCAGTAGCTCATTGAGGCCCTTTGTGTTGTATGCGCTTGGTTTCAAGCTTCTAAGACCTTCCAATTTCAAGCTATGAAGGAAAAGTGAAGACACGTTTACTTTTCATATTTCGTGACAGTTGGCTGAGACGGCCAAAACATGCGCTCGTGGAAACTTTTTTCAAAATCCACTTTGGGCTTGTAAGATGTTGTAAAGTGACTTTCTGTCACAATGCAGTACATGCACCTCAACACCCAACTTCATGAACACCACATCAGAGTGAATGATGCGACTGAACCGCGTGCGCTGGAGCCACCAGTGAGCGGCCAGTAGCTCATTGAGGCCCTTTGTGTTGTATGCGCTTGGTTTCAAGCTTCTAAGACCTTCCAATTTCAAGCTATGAAGGAAAAGTGAAGACACGTTTACTTTTCATATTTCGTGACAGTTGGCTGAGACGGCCAAAACATGCGCTCGTGGAAACTTTTTTCAAAATCCACTTTGGGCTTGTAAGATGTTGTAAAGTGACTTTCTGTCACAATGCAGTACATGCACCTCAACACCCAACTTCATGAACACCACATCAGAGTGAATGATGCGACTGAACCGCGTGCGCTGGAGCCACCAGTGAGCGGCCAGTAGCTCATTGAGGCCCTTTGTGTTGTATGCGCTTGGTTTCAAGCTTCTAAGACCTTCCAATTTCAAGCTATGAAGGAAAAGTGAAGACACGTTTACTTTTCATATTTCGTGACAGTTGGCTGAGACGGCCAAAACATGCGCTCGTGGAAACTTTTTTCAAAATCCACTTTGGGCTTGTAAGATGTTGTAAAGTGACTTTCTGTCACAATGCAGTACATGCACCTCAACACCCAACTTCATGAACACCACATCAGAGTGAATGATGCGACTGAACCGCGTGCGCTGGAGCCACCAGTGAGCGGCCAGTAGCTCATTGAGGCCCTTTGTGTTGTATGCGCTTGGTTTCAAGCTTCTAAGACCTTCCAATTTCAAGCTATGAAGGAAAAGTGAAGACACGTTTACTTTTCATATTTCATGACAGTTGGCTGAGACGGCCAAAACATGCGCTCGTGGAAACTTTTTTCAAAATCCACTTTGGGCTTGTAAGATGTTGTAAAGTGACTTTCTGTCACAATGCAGTACATGCACCTCAACACCCAACTTCATGAACACCACATCAGAGTGAATGATGCGACTGAACCGCGTGCGCTGGAGCCACCAGTGAGCGGCCAGTAGCTCATTGAGGCCCTTTGTGTTGTATGCGCTTGGTTTCAAGCTTCTAAGACCTTCCAATTTCAAGCTATGAAGGAAAAGTGAAGACACGTTTACTTTTCATATTTCATGACAGTTGGCTGAGACGGCCAAAACATGCGCTCGTGGAAACTTTTTTCAAAATCCACTTTGGGCTTGTAAGATGTTGTAAAGTGACTTTCTGTCACAATGCAGTACATGCACCTCAACACCCAACTTCATGAACACCACATCAGAGTGAATGATGCGACTGAACCGCGTGCGCTGGAGCCACCAGTGAGCGGCCAGTAGCTCATTGAGGCCCTTTGTGTTGTATGCGCTTGGTTTCAAGCTTCTAAGACCTTCCAATTTCAAGCTATGAAGGAAAAGTGAAGACACGTTTACTTTTCATATTTCGTGACAGTTGGCTGAGACGGCCAAAACATGCGCTCGTGGAAACTTTTTTCAAAATCCACTTTGGGCTTGTAAGATGTTGTAAAGTGACTTTCTGTCACAATGCAGTACATGCACCTCAACACCCAACTTCATGAACACCACATCAGAGTGAATGATGCGACTGAACCGCGTGCGCTGGAGCCACCAGTGAGCGGCCAGTAGCTCATTGAGGCCCTTTGTGTTGTATGCGCTTGGTTTCAAGCTTCTAAGACCTTCCAATTTCAAGCTATGAAGGAAAAGTGAAGACACGTTTACTTTTCATATTTCATGACAGTTGGCTGAGACGGCCAAAACATGCGCTCGTGGAAACTTTTTTCAAAATCCACTTTGGGCTTGTAAGATGTTGTAAAGTGACTTTCTGTCACAATGCAGTACATGCACCTCAACACCCAACTTCATGAACACCACATCAGAGTGAATGATGCGACTGAACCGCGTGCGCTGGAGCCACCAGTGAGCGGCCAGTAGCTCATTGAGGCCCTTTGTGTTGTATGCGCTTGGTTTCAAGCTTCTAAGACCTTCCAATTTCAAGCTATGAAGGAAAAGTGAAGACACGTTTACTTTTCATATTTCGTGACAGTTCTGCCCTACAAAGGCTAAGAGCAGTATCAGCAAAAATGGCAAACTGAGAAAAACAGCTTTTTGTGTTTTTCTTACATCAAGTATAAGCATACAATTATATTCAACAGCAAAGGGTATCATTAGATAGATCAAAGTGAGCTGAATATTAAACCATTTGTTTTTTGACATTCATGCAAAATTTGGTAGTGTTATAGGCTATACTGCGCTTTGCCTTTGCATTACTGCTTATACTTGCATGGCCATTCAATAACATTTTGCAGTAAGTGTAGCAAGTGATCATAATCACTCAGTTTTTATATTAATTGAGGAGGTATTTACTACATTTTTAGTGAAGATATGCTTCTTGATGCCTTAACAATGGTATAACTCTGTCATTTATACACATTTATGTAAAAATAGAACAAAGGCAAGTGAAACCAAGGCAGAATGCAGTAATGGCAAAGGCAAGTGAAACCAAGGCAGAATGCAGTAATGGCAAGTGAAATCAATGCAATTTATGTGGATACTGCAATCTGCCTTGGTTTCACTCTACTTTTCTGTACAAACTGCAAACTAAAAATGCAAATTAATCTAAGAAATGTATTAGGTAGCCATATGAAATTTTAACAGATCGAAGAGCAGATCCGGCACTTCTTATTAGTGCAAAAAAATGTTTTTGGAAAAAGTGCAGATACTGCTCTTAGCCTTTGTAGGGCAGAGTTGGCTGAGACGGCCAAAACATGCGCTCGTGGAAACTTTTTTCAAAATCCACTTTGGGCTTGTAAGATGTTGTAAAGTGACTTTCTGTCACAATGCAGTACATGCACCTCAACACCCAACTTCATGAACACCACATCAGAGAGAATGATGCGACTGAACCGCGTGCGCTGGAGCCACCAGTGAGCGGCCAGTAGCTCATTGAGGCCCTTTGTGTTGTATGCGCTTGGTTTCAAGCTTCTAAGACCTTCCAATTTCAAGCTATGAAGGAAAAGTGAAGACACGTTTACTTTTCATATTTCATGACAGTTGGCTGAGACGGCCAAAACATGCGCTCGTGGAAACTTTTTTCAAAATCCACTTTGGGCTTGTAAGATGTTGTAAAGTGACTTTCTGTCACAATGCAGTACATGCACCTCAACACCCAACTTCATGAACACCACATCAGAGTGAATGATGCGACTGAACCGCGTGCGCTGGAGCCACCAGTGAGCGGCCAGTAGCTCATTGAGGCCCTTTGTGTTGTATGCGCTTGGTTTCAAGCTTCTAAGACCTTCCAATTTCAAGCTATGAAGGAAAAGTGAAGACACGTTTACTTTTCATATTTCGTGACAGTTGGCTGAGACGGCCAAAACATGCGCTCGTGGAAACTTTTTTCAAAATCCACTTTGGGCTTGTAAGATGTTGTAAAGTGACTTTCTGTCACAATGCAGTACATGCACCTCAACACCCAACTTCATGAACACCACATCAGAGTGAATGATGCGACTGAACCGCGTGCGCTGGAGCCACCAGTGAGCGGCCAGTAGCTCATTGAGGCCCTTTGTGTTGTATGCGCTTGGTTTCAAGCTTCTAAGACCTTCCAATTTCAAGCTATGAAGGAAAAGTGAAGACACGTTTACTTTTCATATTTCGTGACAGTTGGCTGAGACGGCCAAAACATGCGCTCGTGGAAACTTTTTTCAAAATCCACTTTGGGCTTGTAAGATGTTGTAAAGTGACTTTCTGTCACAATGCAGTACATGCACCTCAACACCCAACTTCATGAACACCACATCAGAGTGAATGATGCGACTGAACCGCGTGCGCTGGAGCCACCAGTGAGCGGCCAGTAGCTCATTGAGGCCCTTTGTGTTGTATGCGCTTGGTTTCAAGCTTCTAAGACCTTCCAATTTCAAGCTATGAAGGAAAAGTGAAGACACGTTTACTTTTCATATTTCATGACAGTTGGCTGAGACGGCCAAAACATGCGCTCGTGGAAACTTTTTTCAAAATCCACTTTGGGCTTGTAAGATGTTGTAAAGTGACTTTCTGTCACAATGCAGTACATGCACCTCAACACCCAACTTCATGAACACCACATCAGAGTGAATGATGCGACTGAACCGCGTGCGCTGGAGCCACCAGTGAGCGGCCAGTAGCTCATTGAGGCCCTTTGTGTTGTATGCGCTTGGTTTCAAGCTTCTAAGACCTTCCAATTTCAAGCTATGAAGGAAAAGTGAAGACACGTTTACTTTTCATATTTCGTGACAGTTGGCTGAGACGGCCAAAACATGCGCTCGTGGAAACTTTTTTCAAAATCCACTTTGGGCTTGTAAGATGTTGTAAAGTGACTTTCTGTCACAATGCAGTACATGCACCTCAACACCCAACTTCATGAACACCACATCAGAGTGAATGATGCGACTGAACCGCGTGCGCTGGAGCCACCAGTGAGCGGCCAGTAGCTCATTGAGGCCCTTTGTGTTGTATACGCTTGGTTTCAAGCTTCTAAGACCTTCCAATTTCAAGCTATGAAGGAAAAGTGAAGACACGTTTACTTTTCATATTTCATGACAGTTGGCTGAGACGGCCAAAACATGCGCTCGTGGAAACTTTTTTCAAAATCCACTTTGGGCTTGTAAGATGTTGTAAAGTGACTTTCTGTCACAATGCAGTACATGCACCTCAACACCCAACTTCATGAACACCACATCAGAGTGAATGATGCGACTGAACCGCGTGCGCTGGAGCCACCAGTGAGCGGCCAGTAGCTCATTGAGGCCCTTTGTGTTGTATGCGCTTGGTTTCAAGCTTCTAAGACCTTCCAATTTCAAGCTATGAAGGAAAAGTGAAGACACGTTTACTTTTCATATTTCATGACAGTTGGCTGAGACGGCCAAAACATGCGCTCGTGGAAACTTTTTCCAAAATCCACTTTGGGCTTGTAAGATGTTGTAAAGTGACTTTCTGTCACAATGCAGTACATGCACCTCAACACCCAACTTCATGAACACCACATCAGAGTGAATGATGCGACTGAACCGCGTGCGCTGGAGCCACCAGTGAGCGGCCAGTAGCTCATTGAGGCCCTTTGTGTTGTATGCGCTTGGTTTCAAGCTTCTAAGACCTTCCAATTTCAAGCTATGAAGGAAAAGTGAAGACACGTTTACTTTTCATATTTCATGACAGTTGGCTGAGACGGCCAAAACATGCGCTCGTGGAAACTTTTTTCAAAATCCACTTTGGGCTTGTAAGATGTTGTAAAGTGACTTTCTGTCACAATGCAGTACATGCACCTCAACACCCAACTTCATGAACACCACATCAGAGTGAATGATGCGACTGAACCGCGTGCGCTGGAGCCACCAGTGAGCGGCCAGTAGCTCATTGAGGCCCTTTGTGTTGTATGCGCTTGGTTTCAAGCTTCTAAGACCTTCCAATTTCAAGCTATGAAGGAAAAGTGAAGACACGTTTACTTTTCATATTTCATGACAGTTGGCTGAGACGGCCAAAACATGCGCTCGTGGAAACTTTTTTCAAAATCCACTTTGGGCTTGTAAGATGTTGTAAAGTGACTTTCTGTCACAATGCAGTACATGCACCTCAACACCCAACTTCATGAACACCACATCAGAGTGAATGATGCGACTGAACCGCGTGCGCTGGAGCCACCAGTG
This sequence comes from Sardina pilchardus, assembly GCF_963854185.1. NCBI lineage: Eukaryota > Metazoa > Chordata > Actinopteri > Clupeiformes > Clupeidae > Sardina > Sardina pilchardus. The sequence continues at coordinate 81,780 of NW_026910974.1, forward strand.
AGCGGCCAGTAGCTCATTGAGGCCCTTTGTGTTGTATGCGCTTGGTTTCAAGCTTCTAAGACCTTCCAATTTCAAGCTATGAAGGAAAAGTGAAGACACGTTTACTTTTCATATTTCGTGACAGTTGGCTGAGACGGCCAAAACATGCGCTCGTGGAAACTTTTTTCAAAATCCACTTTGGGCTTGTAAGATGTTGTAAAGTGACTTTCTGTCACAATGCAGTACATGCACCTCAACACCCAACTTCATGAACACCACATCAGAGTGAATGATGCGACTGAACCGCGTGCGCTGGAGCCACCAGTGAGCGGCCAGTAGCTCATTGAGGCCCTTTGTGTTGTATGCGCTTGGTTTCAAGCTTCTAAGACCTTCCAATTTCAAGCTATGAAGGAAAAGTGAAGACACGTTTACTTTTCATATTTCGTGACAGTTGGCTGAGACGGCCAAAACATGCGCTCGTGGAAACTTTTTTCAAAATCCACTTTGGGCTTGTAAGATGTTGTAAAGTGACTTTCTGTCACAATGCAGTACATGCACCTCAACACCCAACTTCATGAACACCACATCAGAGAGAATGATGCGACTGAACCGCGTGCGCTGGAGCCACCAGTGAGCGGCCAGTAGCTCATTGAGGCCCTTTGTGTTGTATGCGCTTGGTTTCAAGCTTCTAAGACCTTCCAATTTCAAGCTATGAAGGAAAAGTGAAGACACGTTTACTTTTCATATTTCATGACAGTTGGCTGAGACGGCCAAAACATGCGCTCGTGGAAACTTTTTTCAAAATCCACTTTGGGCTTGTAAGATGTTGTAAAGTGACTTTCTGTCACAATGCAGTACATGCACCTCAACACCCAACTTCATGAACACCACATCAGAGTGAATGATGCGACTGAACCGCGTGCGCTGGAGCCACCAGTGAGCGGCCAGTAGCTCATTGAGGCCCTTTGTGTTGTATGCGCTTGGTTTCAAGCTTCTAAGACCTTCCAATTTCAAGCTATGAAGGAAAAGTGAAGACACGTTTACTTTTCATATTTCGTGACAGTTGGCTGAGACGGCCAAAACATGCGCTCGTGGAAACTTTTTTCAAAATCCACTTTGGGCTTGTAAGATGTTGTAAAGTGACTTTCTGTCACAATGCAGTACATGCACCTCAACACCCAACTTCATGAACACCACATCAGAGTGAATGATGCGACTGAACCGCGTGCGCTGGAGCCACCAGTGAGCGGCCAGTAGCTCATTGAGGCCCTTTGTGTTGTATGCGCTTGGTTTCAAGCTTCTAAGACCTTCCAATTTCAAGCTATGAAGGAAAAGTGAAGACACGTTTACTTTTCATATTTCATGACAGTTGGCTGAGACGGCCAAAACATGCGCTCGTGGAAACTTTTTTCAAAATCCACTTTGGGCTTGTAAGATGTTGTAAAGTGACTTTCTGTCACAATGCAGTACATGCACCTCAACACCCAACTTCATGAACACCACATCAGAGTGAATGATGCGACTGAACCGCGTGCGCTGGAGCCACCAGTGAGCGGCCAGTAGCTCATTGAGGCCCTTTGTGTTGTATGCGCTTGGTTTCAAGCTTCTAAGACCTTCCAATTTCAAGCTATGAAGGAAAAGTGAAGACACGTTTACTTTTCATATTTCATGACAGTTGGCTGAGACGGCCAAAACATGCGCTCGTGGAAACTTTTTTCAAAATCCACTTTGGGCTTGTAAGATGTTGTAAAGTGACTTTCTGTCACAATGCAGTACATGCACCTCAACACCCAACTTCATGAACACCACATCAGAGTGAATGATGCGACTGAACCGCGTGCGCTGGAGCCACCAGTGAGCGGCCAGTAGCTCATTGAGGCCCTTTGTGTTGTATGCGCTTGGTTTCAAGCTTCTAAGACCTTCCAATTTCAAGCTATGAAGGAAAAGTGAAGACACGTTTACTTTTCATATTTCGTGACAGTTGGCTGAGACGGCCAAAACATGCGCTCGTGGAAACTTTTTTCAAAATCCACTTTGGGCTTGTAAGATGTTGTAAAGTGACTTTCTGTCACAATGCAGTACATGCACCTCAACACCCAACTTCATGAACACCACATCAGAGTGAATGATGCGACTGAACCGCGTGCGCTGGAGCCACCAGTGAGCGGCCAGTAGCTCATTGAGGCCCTTTGTGTTGTATGCGCTTGGTTTCAAGCTTCTAAGACCTTCCAATTTCAAGCTATGAAGGAAAAGTGAAGACACGTTTACTTTTCATATTTCATGACAGTTGGCTGAGACGGCCA